>NW_020622934.1:12942219-13208318 GCF_003573695.1 Papaver somniferum | reverse complement strand
CATGCAAGCCGCACCACATGTGCTAATGACATGCAGTGCCAGCCACATCTCCGCGACAAGGCATGCCAACCATGCCAGCCGCACCACCGTGCCAATGGAAAACCATGCCAGCCACGTCTCCGCGCCAAGGCATGCCAACCATGCTAGCCGCACCACCGTGCCAATGGCAAACCGTGCCAGCCACATATCCGCGCCAAGGCATGCCAGGCGCACCACATGTGCCAATGGCATGTCGTTCCAGCCACATCTCCGCGCCAAGGCATGCCAACGATGCCAGCCGCACCACCGTGCCAATGGAAAACCATGCCAGCCACGTTTCCATGCCAAAGCCATGCCATCCCTGCTACATGCAGCTGGCTGCCAAAACGAAGGATTGCCACGATCAACGACCACCCTTCCATCTGAGATGCACATCTATGTCGTCCAAGGTCGTTAGCCAACGCGTGGTAACCTTTGGCCCAACGCCAAGCCCTAATTTTGACCGCGCCCAAAACTAATGCCAAACCTTAGTTTTTGGCCCCGCATGACAAAATCCTAGCTTGGCCACGTATCCATGCCATGCCGTCCCTACTACATGTCGTTGGCTGCCGAAACGAAGGGTTGCAACGATCAATGGCCACCCTTCCATCTGAGATGCAGATCTCAGCCGACCAAGGTCGCCAGCCAACGCGTGGTAACCTTTGGCCCAACGCCAAGCCCTAATTTTGGTCGCGCCCAAAACTAATGCCAAACCCTAGTTTTTGGCCGCGCATGCCAAAATCCTAGCTTGGCCACGTCTCCATGCCATGTCGGCCATACTACATGCCACTGGCTGCCAAAACGAAGGGTTGCCACGATCAACGACCACCCTTCCATCTGAGATACAGATCTCAGCCATCCAAGGTCGCCAGCCAATGCATGGTAACCTTTTGCTCAACGCCAAGCCCTAATTTTGGCCGCGCCCAAAACTAATGCCAAACCCTAGTTTTTGGCGGCGCATGCTAAAATCCTAGCTTGGCCACGTTTCCATGCCAAAGCCATGTCGGCCCCGCTACATGCCGCTGGATGCCAAAACGAAGGGTTGCAACAATCAACCGCCACCCTTCCATTTGAGATGAAGATCTCAACCGTCCAAAGTCTGCTACGCCAAAGCATGCCAACTGCACCACATGTGCCAATGGCATGCCGTGCAACCTCTCCGTGCAAAGTCATGTCAATCATGCCACATGTGCCAATAACATGTCGTGCCAGCTACATCTCCACACCAAGGCATTCCAACAATGCCATATGTGCCAATGGCACACTGTGCCATCCACATATCCGTGACAAGGCATCCCAACCATGCCAACCGCACCACTGTGCCAAAACCATGCCAGACTTTCCTTCACGACGTTGGCTGCCAAAACGAAGGGTTGCAACAATCGATGGACACCCTTCCATCTAAGATACCGATCTTAGCCGTCCAAGGTTACCAGCCAACGCATGGCCATCTTTGGCCCGACGCCAAGCCCAAATTTTGGTCGCGCCCAAACAATGCCAAAACCCTAGTTTCTTGGCCGCGCCTAAACTATGCCAAAATCCTAGCCTGGCCATGCCTAACCATGTTAAAGCCATTCCGGCCATGATTTCATGCCGCTGGCTACCAAACGAAGGGTTGCAATAATCAACGGCTACCCTTCCTCTCAAGATGCAAAATCTCGACCGTCGAAGGTCACCACCGAGCCGGCAAGTCTCCCAAGCTCAACTTTCCAAACAGCAGCAACACGCTACGTGTTTTCCACAAAAACACTCGAGACATCAACACACGTCACAAACCGGGGGATTCTCATTGGGGTATTGGTTTGACAGTTTACAGCGTGCGGCGTACACTACGCCCGTTATAAGAGAATGTCATAAGAATGACGCGGTTAGTAAATACAAGGAGTAATTGTGAAAAGCTTTCCTTCATTATGGAACATCAATTCCAGGCGTTACCGGTTATCACCTTCTCCCATTTACTCATCTGTTTCTATTTCTTACGAGACCAGAGTACGTTTCACTCCGACTTGTATAAATACGTCTTACCTATTTCCACAAAACGACAAGTTTTGGTCTGGAGCATACAACACTCATAAATCGCTTGTTATCTTTATCATCTGTTAGCTTTCACTTTCTGATAAAAGTGAAACAACTACTCTTCCAGAATCAACTATTCTGGTCTCAACACTCTCTTCGCTTCCCTCCCCAAAACTAATCCTTCTCCTTCACTTTGTGACCGAAGCAAGTCTGGACGACCATTTCTTAGTTTAGGACGTATTTGTACAGATTGATCTCCCGAATATAAAGTACTCCCTTGCAGTACATTGTTTAGGTTTTGGACTCGTTTTTCACCCACTTACGCGAAATTACCGAAATCAGCAGAAACCGTTTTCACCCTCAAACAATTGGCGACCATAGTGGGAGATAAATCTCTCGATTACAATATCAATTTCCAACTCCCGACATCATACTTCAAACCAGACATCAAGGTGGTAGAAGCAAACGATCCACTCAGGGATCGACGACCCAGTTACCAAACGGCCTAGTTACCAGTCATGACACGGGAAGGGATGACTGGGGACTTCCAAGGTAGAGGAAGCAAGCGATCTGATCATGGATACACGACTCAGTTACTGGACTGACCAATCACCAGTTATGACACGAGAAGGGATGAATGGGGACTTCCTAGAAGTTAGAAGAAAGCGATCCGACCAGGGATTGACGACTCGGTTATCAGGCGACTCAGGGACGACTGGGAACTTTCCACAATCACGGAGATGCTTCCCACAAAACTCGGACTTACACCCGGAAGATTCATTTTTCACCAGGAGATCCAATAAACCGAGTAAGTCTTGCTTAGACAAAATACATGGTTTACTACTTCAAGTTTTCACGTGAATAATAAAAACGATAGCCATGTTATGTTTCATCCCATGCGCTCTATTGACACGCAACGCTCACGGTTCCATGGTTTTCCTGGGATGTTTGCGATCACTTGCAATCAAAACCAAGACAATATTATTCTAAAACAATTCATTCCAAGAAGAATAATCCAAAACCCTTATAGATAACGGTTCTCTATCAATTCAAATCAAACCATAAACTAGGCGCTTTGTTTGCCTTTCAAAAAAAAACAGTCACCTACCCGTACGTTCCTACTTTGCATAATAATGATTACCCATCACGTCACTATTCATGAGGTAGCCGACGGTGATATTCGAAGAGGAATTGTTTATGATGAAGTATTTCTACAAGTTTATGAAAGGCATGCCCACGGCTAAGGTTTACACCAGTTCAGAAGAACAATATTTCTACAAATTGATGGAAGGCATACCTATGGCTAGGGTTTGCACCAACACAAGAAAACGAATTGAAAGAGAAACGCTGGAGTACATAGCTAGAATATGCTTGCCCACTTTATTGCTACCGCGTTACTGCTAACACCAGGACGTGAGAACAAAGATACGAGATTAAAAGGAGAGGCAACCCCTTTCATAGGCACTTTTGGAATTTGAATAAGGAAAGGATTTCCTATTTGAGCTATGTATGGAAAGAGGCAACTGGGTCCGCAAGAATAAGTCCGTGCCACGCTAAGCCAGCGTCCATGCCAAGCCAGCGCCCGTTCCAAGCCGATCCAGCGCTGACAGCTTACATCTTTCCAGCGCTGACAACTTACATCCTTCCAGCGCCGACAACTTGCATCTTCCCAGCGCTGATAGCTTGCGTCCTTCCAGCACTGGAAGCTTACATATTTTCCAACGCTGAAAGCTTGCATCTTTACATCATCTTGGACCTTTACAGCAGCTTTAATCTTTACAACAGCTTGCATCTTTCCAGGGTAACAACTTGCATCTTCCCAGCACTAGCAGCTTGCATCCTTCCAGTGTTTCACTTGAATTCCCAGTAGAAGGGAACCAACAATCCAATTTCATCACACGTAAAGATCAGGAACAACTTCTCCAAAATCGAAGCAAAGAAAATCAGCAATCCCCCCTGAGTTCACAAAGGCTATTTTCTTGTCAGGAGATGCATTATTTCTGGGGACTTCTCCTGCATAATCGTGCAGTCTATAGTGAAATATTTATGTGATATTTTATATTTCCCGAAGGCGCAACGTCAAGACATATTTGCAACCCTCAACCGCACTGCATCAGGAAAGCAGCTGTTTTCAGCCAGGAAGTCGTTCCCAAACCCCAACCTCTCTTGGAAAACACGATTGATGAATGAAACCGGGGACTCCTAACCACTGTTCTCTTGAAGGGTGTCCATCTTTAAAGCACACTGATTTACGCAGCCTCTCCGCTTTAACGTCCTCCAGCAGCGGCTCCACTTCAACGTTCGCTTCAGCAGCCGCTCCGCTTTAACGTTCGCTCCAACAGCCGCTCCGCTTTAGCATTCTCTCCATAAGATGCTCCAGGATCCGAAGACGAAACTTCAGCGTTTTTTCTCTATAAGTTTCAACGTCCTCTCCAAGAACCGAAGCCACTTCAACGCCTCCTTCCTGCCAAGGATCGTGTCGTAGCCGCCACTCTTTCTTTCTAAGGATCTTGTCGTAGCCGCCGCTCTTCCTTGCCGAGGATCGTGCTGTAATCGCCACTTCTTTCTTCCAAGGTTCGTGCCACCACACTCCCCATGCCAAGGATCATGATCGCAACCAGCCAATTTCCGTAGCCGTGGAAACCTTTTGTTCCATCCCACCAAAGCTTGTGGTCATAGACAGTTTTCTCGCTTATGCATCCAGCCAATCCCTTTACTTCCACGGACAGTTTCTTCTGATCACATCTGATGCCAAGAACTGTTGCCTCCTGTTTGTTGATACCAGCCAGAGCTTCACCACGGAAACAATCACTGTAAAGGTAACCCGTACTCCTCCATATTTTAGTTGTACGTGGAAGAAGTAAGAAAATCACAAGTACGAACACACGATGGTGATATCCTTATCATGGTAAACCCACCGACCACACAAGATGGAAACATGCAAACCACACTTGGGGACTGGGAATCTACACGGAATCCCTTCACTGTCAAAGCTCAGAAGACACGGTCAACCAAAGGTCATAGCCATGACAAAGCCATCGGCTCTTCAAGGGTGTAGCGTAAGAATATCATCACCTCTCTGTCTAGAAGACGCCTGCAACACTCGACGAGGCCGCGTCGGATCCCAAGCCTTCCCAGAGGAAACAACTTCAGAAACTAAAGACAAGCGCGACTGGGCACTGCTCATCGCAGTCCATCCCGACGACCATCAAAGATTCGTGAGATAACTTCAAAGACGCGGCTGAAACATTTTCCTGAATAAACAGAGGGAGCCACGATAAACAACATAACTCTATCATTTTGTACCTCTTCCCTATCCATAATATTTCATCCATGTGATATTCTGAGCATCCCGATATCACATCCAGAAGAGTACAATAAGATTGCATCAAATCCCGTGGACGTGGATTCAAGGAGATGCAATGGAAGTATGCTACACATGGCGACTACCAACATGGGACGCTTTCACTCCCCTCAACCAGGTTATTTCTAATTTCAACATCATTACTGTCGAAGTTTTACGGAAGAATTTCTCAACATGAAGCAATACATATGCACCGAAGACTCCAAAAGCACGCCACAAATATACATTCAAATATATGTTCATGACCATCAGATCAAACAGAAGTATAACTGGGGGCTGCTCACCGCATCCCATTCCATAGGATAGTCCAAGATTCAGAATATGGTTCGAAGGATGTCGCTTGGAACAAAGTCCTTGAAGACTTTGATAGCAATACATCGGCAACGGAACATCTTCCAACTCATCTATTTTATCCAATGGCCTCGGATGATTTCGACCATACAAGCATTCACAGCACATCATCATCATGGTCAGAAAGTCCAGGCACTGAACAACCTAAAGCTAAGGATTGACCGACAACGTAACCACAATCTTCAATATTAGCCCTAACATGGTCATTTCCAAGCACATATTTCATCCATCCTTCCCAAGAATGCGACGGAGTTCGGTAAATTTTGGAATCCATTGGAGAGACACTGCAGACGATGGCACGGATCCGGACGGGCAACAGAAAACAGAAGAAGGTCAATATCTCTTTTCATGCGGACGGAGTTTTTAGAGTTTGAACAAAATAAAGATTCGTTCTTTTACTGCCGAGATATTTTCACCTTCCCAGGAAACTGAAGCAAGTTGTTATCTTCCTGAAGCCAGTCGTCACCTTCCCAGGGAACTGAAGCAAGTTATTATCTTCCCGAAGCCAGTCGTCACCTTCCCAGGGAACTGAAGCAAATTGTTATCTTCCTGAAGCCAGTCGTCACCTTACCAGGGAACTGAAGCAAGTTTTTATCTTCCCAAAGCAAGTCATCATATTCCCAGGGAACTGAAGCAAGTTGTTATCTTCTCGAAGTCAGTCGTCACCTTACAAGGGAATTGAAGCAAGTTGTTATCTTCCCAAAGCAAGTCATCATCTTCCTACGGAACTAAAGCAAGCTTCCATCATTCCACGGGCCCGCAATTCTTCCTGAATTTTACTGTCGAGCTGTTTTCACCTCCCGAACGAGATCAAAACCTAAATATTCCTGCGAAAGGAGATGGGAAATTCTTTTCCGTTCATAATGGAGGGGCGTACCGTCAAAATCTGAGTTCGTACGAGAATTATAAAGCGATTCTAGTAAAGGGCTCTAATTAGGGTTTCGGCATGCTAAACCCTAATTCAGACAAAGTTCCATCATCCCACGGAACTGAAGCCGGTCGTCATCCTTCCACGGAACTGAATCCAGTCGTCATCCTTCTAGGGAACTCAAGCTAGATCCACTCCAAGCCGAGCAACGCAAGCAGCTCCATTTCAAGATGGCCAATGCCGACGGCTCCCATTCCAAGCCAATCAAATGCTAACGGCTCCAAGTCCAAGCCGACCAATGCTGACGGATAATCCCAATCCAATGCCAGCGGCTTCCCTTCACGCCAAGTCTATACTAGCAGCTCCGCTCCGCGTTCCAAAGCCTATCCCAGAAGTCGCGCAACCATTCCAAGTCGAGGACAACAACTTGCATCTCAACCGGCCTCTACCACTCCGCAACCTAACCTGTAGTACCACGAGCAGAATCTATGCAAAGCTGCCAAACACAAGGATCACAGATTCTCCCTACTTCCCGAAAAAGGTTAGACGGATCTTCCTGACCATCTTGCATGATTTACGTTTCGATTCTGTCATTGTCTGTCACCATCTTATGCTTAGCTCGCAACAACGCCCCTGTTCCGAGCTAAGCATGGGACTTAATGTTGATGGTGGTTTTTAGCTTAAGGTTAAAATCGTAAAACCCTAGTCAGACAGTGACGTCACAGAACTTAAGCGCATTTATTAAGACCCTTTAATATGTTTGTGAGAAAATTACCAGGGTACCTTTTTTAAATACTAATTAGGGTTTCGAAGGACAAACCCTAATTCCCACACCACATGTGCCAATGGCAAACCACGCCAGCCACGTCTTTGCGCCAAGGCATGCCAACCATGCCAGCCGCATCACCGTGCCAATGGAAAACCATGCCATCCACGTCTACGCTCCAAGGCATGCCAACCTTGCCAGCCACGTCTCCGCACCAAGGCATGCCAACCATGCCAGCCGCACCACCGTGCCAATGGAAAACCATGCCAGCCACATCCCCACGCCGAGGCATGCCAACCATGCCAACCACACCACATGTTCCAATGGCATGCCGTGCCAGCCACATCTTCGCGCCAAGGCATGCCAACCATGCCAGCTGCACCACCGTGCCAATGGCAAACCATGCCAGCCACGTCTCCGTTCTAAGGCATGCCAACCATGCCATCCGCACCACCGTGCCAATGGCAAACCATGCTAGCCACGTCTCCGCGCCAAGGCATGCCAACCATGCCAGCCTCACCACCGTGCCAATGGCAAACAATGCCAGCTACATCTCCGCGCCAAGGAATGCCAACCATGCCAGACGCACCACATGTGTTAATGGCATGCCTTGCCAGCCACATCTCCGCGCCAAGGCATGCCAACAATGCCAGCCGCACCACATTGCCAATGGAAAACCATGCCATCCACGTCTCCGCGCCAAGGCATGCCAACCATGCCATCCGCACCACCGTGCCAATGGAAAACCATGCCAGCCACATATTCGCGCCAAGGCATGCCGACCATGCCAGCCGCACCACATGTGCCAATAGCATGCCGTGCCATCCACCTCTCCGCGCCAAGGCATGCCAACCATGCCAGCCGCACCACCGTGCCAATGGCAAACCATGCCAGCCACGTTTCCATGCCAAAGCCATACAGGCCCCGAAACATGCAGCTGGCTGCCAAAACGAAGGATTGCCACGATCAACGACCACCCTTCCATCTGAGATGCACATCTATGCCGTCCAAGGTCGTCAGCCAACGCGTGGTAACCTTTGGCCCAACGCCAAGCCCTAATTTTGACCGCGCCCAAAACTAATGCCAAACCTTAGTTTTTGGCCCCGCATGACAAAATCCTAGCTTGGCCACGTATCCATGCCATGCCGGCCCTACTACATGCCGTTGGCTGCCGAAACGAAGGGTTGCAACGATCAATGGCCACCCTTCCATCTGAGATGCAGATCTCAGCCGACCAAGGTCGCCAGCCAACGCGTGGTAACCTTTGGCCCAACGCCAAGACCTAATTTTGGCCGCGCCCAAAACTAATGCCAAACCCTAGTTTTTGGCCGCACATGCCAAAATCCTAGCTTGGCCACGTCTTCATGCCATGTCGGCCCTACTACATGTCACTGGCTGCCAAAACGAAGGGTTGCCACGATCAACAACCACCCTTCCATCTGAGATACAGATCTCAACCATCCAAGGTCGCCAGCCAAAGCGTGGTAACCTTTTTCCCAACGCCAAGCTCTAATTTTGGTCGCGCCCAAAACTAATGTGAAACCCTAGTTTTTGGTCGCGCATGCTAAAATTCTAGCTTGGCCACGTTTCCATTCCAAAGCCATGTCGGCCCCGCTACATGTCGCTGGCTGCTAAAACGAAGGGTTGCAACAATCAATGGCCACCCTTCCATTTGAGATGCAGATCTCAACCGTCCAAAGTCCGCCATGCCAAAGCATGCCAACCACACCACATGTACCAATGGCATGCCGTGCAACCTCTCCGTGCAAAGGCATGCCAATCATGCCACATATGCCAATGGCATGCCGTGCCAGCCACATCTCCACACCAAGGCATGCCAACAATGCCACATATGCCAATGGCACACTGTGCCATCCACATCTCCGCGACAAGGCATGCCAACCATGCCAACCGCACCATTGTGCCAAAACCATGCCAGCCTTTCCTTCACGATATTGGCTTCCAAAATGAAGGGTTGCAATAACCGATGTTCATCCTTCCATCTAAGATACAGATCTTAGCCGTCCAAGGTTACCAGCCAACGCATGGCCACCTTTGGCCCGACGCCAAGCCCAAATTTTGGTCACGCCCAAACAATGCCAAAACCCTAGTTTCTTGGCCGCGCCTAAACTATGCCAAAATCCTATCCTGGCCATGCCTAACCATGTTAAAGCCATTCCGGCCATGATTTCATGCCGCTGGCTACCAAACGAAGGGTTTCAATAATCAACGGCTACCCTTCCTCTCAAGATGCAAAATCTCGACCGTCGAAGGTCACCACCGAGCCAGAAAGTCTTCCAAGCTCAACTTGCCAAACAACAGCAACATGTTACATGTTTTCCAAAAAAACACTCGAGACATCAACACATGTCACAAACTTGGGGATGCTCATTGGGGTATTGGTTTGGCGGTTTATAGCGTGCGGCGTACAATACGCTCGTTACAAGACAGTGTCATAAGAATGAGGCGGTTAGTAAATACAAGGAGTAATGGTGAAACGCTTTCCTTCATTATGGAACATCAATTCCATGCGTTACCGGTTACCAACTCTCTCATTTACTCATCTGTTTCTATTTCTTACGAGACCAAAGTACGTTTCACTTCGACTTGTATAAATAGGTATTACATATTTCCACCAAACGACAAATTTTTGTCAGGAGCATACAAAACTCAGAAATCACTTGTTAGTTTTCACTTGTTAGCTTTCACTTTCTGATACAAGTCAAACAACTACTCTTCCAGAATCAACTATTCTGGTCTCAACACTCTCTTCGCTTCCCTCCCCAATACCAACCCTTCTCCTTCACTTTGTGACTGAAGCAAGTCTGGAACGACCATTTCTTGGTTTAAGACAGATTTGTACAGATTGATCTCTTGAATCTAAAGTACTCCCTTGCAGTACATTGTTTAGGGTTTAGATTCGTTTCTCACCCACTTACGCGAAATTACCGAAATCAACAAAAATCTTTTTCACCCTCAAACACCTTGTAGTGCTTGCATGATGCTCTACAAATTTTATCAGTCATTGATGATTTTTTAACACCCTTAAAATGAGAAGCCATATTATGTGTATGATTTGTTTGTGTTTGTAGTATGATTTCATATTGTATTTATATATGAAATGTTTTTTTATTTGATAGAAAATATGATTTGATATTAATATTATATTTTATATAGGAAATATGAAAGATATGGTATTTTGTTATATAGAAACTGATTATTTGATATGAAATTTATATATAAGTTAATAAAGTATTAATTAATATATAAATTAATAATTATTAATATATCGGTTAATTAGTATCTCGCTTAACCAATAAATTTTGATGGTCCCGACATCATTAATTTATAGGATTTCTAATGTATAGAGATTTCATTCTTGGTGGCCACATTCAGAGAAATGAGTTCTTGAATGATGCTTGTATAATCAGAGTACAATGGGGCATGAAGTATTGAATTCGGGTGTCTTATGCAAAGAGAACCCCTGTTTACTTTGTGATATGCTTAATGAAGGACACGAAGAACTACAGTTCAAGGCATGTGCCAGCAAAATTGATTAAAAACGAAGCCAAGTCGTTTATAAGTCCTTGTCATGTTGAGTTGGCATGCAAAAGGCAAAGTCGGGAAGCGAAAGGCTACGACAGTGATCGATGTGATCAGTTGGAGAAGAATCATTATGTACGTACACTTAGGCGTAAATGATTCATGCGAAATTCAGGCCTAAAGAGAATTGACTAAGAAGAATTTAAGGTTTGCATTTGGCTATCGATGCATGATTTGAGTAGCCGTGTAAGCATAGAGCTCGACGCTGAGAAGTGGCTTAAATATATGAGATCAATGAAAAAGAAGTAAAGCTAAGTGATGCGGATGCAATCATATGTGGAAGATTGGCTTAGGGTTTAGCCAAAAGAGTACTGTTGAATTTCAGAAAAGGTTCTGAAAGTGCAAGAAGCGAAGTTAAGACAAGTATGAAGTTCATACTAGGTCACGTTCAACGAGGGCGTTGAATGGATTAGGTGGAGAAGGTCTATGACATGGCTGCAAGTGACCCACAACGATTACGCATTACAGTGGGCCAAGTCAGTGACCCGCCGTAATGGCGCAATGCAAAGCCATAATAGTGCAATGCAAAGACATAATAGCGGTATACTGCATAGACCCTCAAGCACTAAGATAGTGGCACCCTACAGGGCCAGTGAAGCGCAAAGGTAATTCTACACTGTAAATACATTTGGGTAAGTAATGAAGATTATTGGCCGAAACAATGAAGCTTCATTGAGGGAAAGGCAAGACAAAGCCAAAGTGGCAAGATGCAACATGCGATGTTGGCATTAAGGAATATCCATGGAATTGAGTTGTACTAAACTCAAGGATGATGCAAGAAGGTAGAATATACTAAGGATTAGTCTATGCATTAGTTCCAGGCAGGGCCAAAGCTTGGACAATGCAAACAAGCTAGTAATGCAAGAGTTGCATTGCTATTATCAAGCAAAATTGGCGAAGTGAAGCATATGACGCCATGAGTAACTAGAATGAGTTTAATGAGTTGGACTTGATGATTAAAGCACAAGGATGATCCGTGCATTATCTTAGAGAAATAAGTTGGCAGGGACAAGGCGGCTGAGCAAAGGATCAAGGATAAATTCAGTAAAGCGCAACAGTTGTGCAATACAGCTCAAGTGACGGTTAGGAGTTGGTTACGGGATTCACAAGCATGCCAAACACGTGAGACAAAGAAGGACGGTTATAAAAGGAGTTTATAAGCATGGGAGAAGGTTCCTAACTGCAAGATAACAGGTGTTGGATGATTGGTGCGAGTTGGAGAAGAACTGGCCAGTTAGCACAGTTAGTGGCGGTTATGGAACTGCTCCATGGGACAGATGGTTGTCCCATGCGTGTACAACAGTTGCACATAGTTTTGGCCAAGTAAAGCTGCTGTAAAAATAGTCCCAAGGCATGGAAAATTCGGCAGGCTTGCATATGTGAGTGTGAGACTCAAAATAGGAGAGTTTTTGTAAGACTGAGGCTTGGTTCAAGAGGAACAAGACTGTGTAAGATCCTAAGTGGGCAAGTTTTGTATTTCTTCCCTTTGATGCAATAAAATGAAGTGATTGTGTCATGTTCTAAGTGTTCTTGGTTGGCTGATTGTTGTTGACAAAGTATGGAAATGTTTTGAATGCATTATGGGGTGCATTTGAGAAGTTTAAGTAAAGAGAAAAGAAAGCTAAATACTTCCGCTGGTAAACTAAAGAGTTGGTTGTTTGCATAGGTGCAAACTTATAAGGCTGGAGTACAGCAGGGTGAAGCTTGATTCCCAGAACCACTGTGCTGCCGGGTTACACTTTCGCAAAAATTTGCAAAAGGCATTTGGAGGTGTGACAATAGGGAACATAGAATTCGGGAACTTCAAAAGGTTCTTCAGCTTGGTGAACCTGTGCAATACTCAAATAAAACACATCAAGTGGTGGATACTTAGAAGCAAAATAATCCGTTAAAACTTTGGAAGCACACAACTCCAATCCTAAGTGAGGTATTTTCTTAAAAGTTTGGTTAACAACTCTTTGAGAAGCTACTTCGATTTGAAGAAATGATCAATAGATATAGAATTAGGAAAAGGTTTAGACAAACCATATATTGGATCCTCATATTTCTTAATTAACAGTGAATTATATACCTCAAGTATATTGTGGTCCTGTATCGAACTATTATTAGTTGGCTCAATTGGGTCTTCCACGGAATCCATCAATTTGGTTTCATTCTCAATCTCAATATCCTTAACAACATCGTCATCGGTATCAAAATCCTCTCCTAAAAGTCTAGTTCATTGATGCCACTCATAATTTCTTCGTTTGAGTACGTTACACCATTTACAACAATAGATACGTCATACCCAATCTCCTCCTTTTGAATAGGAGAATGATCATTATAAAGATCCGGAGTTGGAATAATTGTATCATTGTTGCAAGGACTTTCCAAAGGTTGATCATCTTCGTCAGAATCTTCGTCATCCATAGTAATTTCAGAATTGTTTTGGTTCTGAGGCCATACTTCTTCCTCATCCCTGTATTCACCGAGTTGAGCAATGCGATTTCTCGGGATATCCATAGTCTTTTGAAGTTCTTGAAGTTGCTCATATCTTTTATGTTCAGTGGTAGGAAGCCCTTGTTGATGTTGCCTCATTTCTTGGATCAGTTGGTCAAGATGTTCATAAAAACCTACAATTTCACTTTCCACATTATTTCCAGACCAAGTTTCCTCCTTTTGAATAGGTGAATGATCATAAAAACGATCAGGAGCTTGGTTTAGTCCTTAAAAAGCATAAAAAATTATATAAATCCCCCATAATAAGTTAATATCGCACCAAGATCCTTTATCATCTCGACGACTATAAAAAAAATGGTTGAAAGTCAGCCGATCCAATGGTTTAAATCAAATGTTCATACGGAAAAAATAACACGAAAATCCTTTAAATAGAATGGGTGAATTTTAGATTCAAAGATATCTAGCGGTTAAAATTTATTTCGTGTTTCAATTGGGGTAGCAGTTCCAATTTAGTGCTGCTCTCATTAAAGGAGGGGGAGAGGGGGACATATAACATAACCACTAACTATGTATTTGTAATTATTATGTATATAGATATATATCCTTCATAGTTTGAGGCCTATGGGGTTTATTTGAGGTCTATAGATTTCTTCACCCACCTAGACTAAGAGGATAAGAGGTGTATAAACTATGTAAAAGTACTAACTCACTATTAAAATTCAATCATAAACTTTATCCTTCTAAATTTGAAACCTATTCAAACCCTTTCAAAAATAAAACCGACTCAAATTATTTTCCTCACAAAATTAAAACTAAAACCCAACTTCATCAATCGATCCTAACTACATCGATTGATCTAAAGAAAATTTGGTCATCCCATTTTATTTTATATATCAAAATAAACATCGTTGATTGCAACCCGTTACTCTTAATTATACTAGTGATTGGTTTATCCATTCACAAATGAAAATTTCAAACAATCTTGGGATATCTGTAAATATAATTGATCAACATTCATGTCCATATTAAACCGATTCTTATAATAATTAGTCGATATTCATGAACACGTCAACCGATTGTCCAGAACATGTTATCTGGTCGAAGAAATTTTAACCAGAATCGGTTAAAGTTAATGCCCACATAAACTGATTCTCGTATTGAAGAGATACCTAGTTTTCTATATGTTTTTTTTAGAATCGAATTATGTGAATGTTCATATAAACCGATTATATAGCCTTTGAAGGGGGAAAATGCGCAACTTTTTTGTATAATATTTTAAATTAGAATCGGTTTTCTGTGAGCACTTCTATGGAATTGGTATACATGTTTGTATCGTGACTTCCGTTTCTAAAAATCGATTATGTGGTAAGCAATAAAAACCGATTCTAAGTAACCCATTTTTCCCAGTTAATACTCAATCATAGAATGAGTTTAAATCATACTCATTCTAAAGCCGAGTTATGTACAGTTCGAGTACACATTTTATACCCAAAATGAAAACAATCTTATACTCGAACTGAAAATGTGTATCATTTTATACCCAATTTGAAAATGCGTATGAATTTATACTCGAAATGATAATGAGTATGATTTCATACTCGATCTGCAACTGAGTGAATGAGAAATCATACTCATTCTTAACACGAGTGAAATCATACTCATTCTCAACTCGAGTATGGATTTAAATCATGTTTGATTTTTTCCAACATCATCAGATAATCGGTCGATGTGAAGATTCATATCCACGGATTATGGGTAAAATAAAATTTTAGTTTTTCTGTTTGTTTTTGAAGCTACAGCTGGTCTACGTAATATTTAATATCGACCGATTCTAAGTTTTCTTCGTGAATTAAAGATATCAACCCGGAATCGGTCTGTGAGGGTATGAACATCCACCGATTCCGAGATGATGTTTTCCCAATAAAAATCATTTTTTTTCTTCATTTTTTGGTGGTGAATTGAGATTAATTTATTTCTGGGTTAACAAGATAAAACATCAATTAATCACCCGAATTAACACTAATTAATCAGGGTAATTAGGCATTACGTAAAATAGCAATTGGTTCAGGGGTTTTCCATTTTACTTCAAAATATTTTTTTTCTTGTCTTATTAGTGGCTAGCCTCAAATAGAAACTATATGCCTCAAACTAGAAATTATATATATATATATATATACATCAATACTACATTTTTATCCATTGTTCCTCTACTGCCGATCTTTTGTCTAATTTTTTTTTACTCGGTCAATAAAATTCATAAAAAGCAAAAGAATGTACAAGCAGGTTAGACCATGCCTATATAACTAGCCACAATGGCCACCTAGAAGGGCAAAGCCTATTTAAAACCTAAATAAACCTTGTCAGACCATTCAACATCCTGAATGAACGCTGACCAACCTTCAAAAAATTCAAAAATATCCTCAGCCAACAAACAAGCTTGTTTGGCTAAGGCATCACCAACAAAGTTAGCTTCTCTAGAACAATGGATGTAACGAATGCTACAATAAAAGGCACGCGCCGTCTTCCATTTCTGAGCCAACTCCCATGGGACTTCCCCTTTTTGCAAGGATTGTATGCAGCTTATCGAATCTAACCTAATGCAAATCCTCGAAATATTCCATTTCTTAGGCAACATTAGGCCATAAATAATAGCGTAAACTTCTGAATAATAATTTGTCTTACATCCAAGGCCAACACAAAGAGAACCAAGCACGGTGGAATTAGAATCTATAAAACAAACTCCCGCACCAGCTTGGTCTGGGTTACCAAGAGAGGCACCATCACAGCAAATCATAATTTCTCCAACTTCAGTTGGCGACCAAAAAACTTCAAGAGGCATTGAAATTTTACATGACCTATGCTGCACTTTGAAGTAATTCATGATGCGCAAATCTTCAAGAGTGTTAAACATATGTCCCTTTAGTCTGAGTTATCAACGGATCACCTGATAGACTCGGCCCTTAAAGCCAAGTCAATTAACAACAACACCTTCATAGTGAGTTTTATTGCGCAACTTCCATAATTCCATGTTAATTGCAAGATTTGCAACTAGCCACAGGTCTTTGATCATCATGATGCGCCCTTTGGAAAATTTATAAGAGTCCACCAAATCTTCACTTGGACGAATATTAAAATTCCAGTAGCCCAAACCCAAATACGTTTAGCAAATCGGCAATGCAAAAAAATATGGTTGATAGATTCTGAATATTTCTTGCAAATTTTACATCGAGTTGGCATATGCCTTCCTGTCTTCTTAATAACATTATTTTCAGAAACTCCTTTCTCCAAATCTTCCAATACTGCACAACCAAAGTTGGGTGAATAATGGAAAGACAAAATAGCATCGCAGCCGGCTGATCTTCATAAGTTGTTCTAACTGCATCCTTGGCATACTTAACAGAAAAAACTCCTTTGTTATCCAAATCCCAAATTTTGTAATCATTTCCACCAGCAATAAGCGGTAAGTTGTCAACATCAATATTACACCTCTCCATCAAATCTCGAGTTCTAGGTGGAATCACCCAAGAACCATCAATAATGAGATCACTTACCTTGGACTTAATATCATTTGGGCCCAAAGAAGTAATCCTAAGCCGCTTTACAATTGAAAAATCACCACAACAATTATTAAAGAATAAAGAAGTATTATCTCCATCACCAATAACTGATCGCGTATGTCATTGAACAAAATTATATACCCACCTTATTCCAGGAAATACAGTTGAACTCAATTTGTAATCAATCAAGTTGCAATTTATTTTGAAATATTTGGCCTTCAAAAATCTCGCCCATATCTTGTTAGAGTTGCATATAGTACCCCACAACTTCATAAGCATGGCCTTATTCACCACAAGCAGTATTTTATTTTCTAGGTCACCTTCTCTTCTCGGACAACATAAGCTATCGTAAAGTACCGTAAAGTATTTACGTTTTTCTGAATCTCCAGACCAAAAAAAATTCCAAGTGGCTCTTTCAACTTGCTCAGTAATCGTTCTTGGCCATTTGTAAACAACCATTGAGTGAATAACATAACTATAAATCATTGAACGAATCAACACCAATCTAGCTTGAAAAGATAAAAGTTTACCCTTCCAGACGGCTAGTTTATCCATAATATTCTCAACCACATGTATAACGTTCATGTGGTGCATAATACCAGGCTTCAGTTGCATAGCCAAATATCTATCTGGAAATAAAGCTTTTCCCATGCCCAAAAAATTAGAGATAGCAATATCCCGTGAACCAGTGCCACCCCCATGATAGAATTTTCTTTTGGTACGGTTTACGTACTGGCCAGAGGCCCTTTGGTAAATACTAAGCATATCCATTAAATTCTGCAGACTATGCAAAAAATTAGAATGTCATCCGCAAAGATAAGATGTGTAGAAGCCACACCCTTCTTACTGACCATAAAATTCATGCTCTTTCTTGCAAATAATTTAGTGAGATTACGACTTAAACTATCTTTAATAAGCACAAAAATCAAAGGTGAAATAGGGTCATGTTATCGCAAACCTCTGGTGATGCTAAAGAAACCTTCAGGGCTGCCATTGATCAAAATAGAAATCCGATCAGAGTGAAGAATACTAAGTATTCAAGAGCATCAATTCTCTGAAAAGCCATATTGACGAAAATCTTCATCTACAAAATCCCAACTAACCGTATCAAAAGCTCGGGAAATGTCTAATTTAAGGCCAACATTCTCATGTTTCCTTGTCACAACAAGCTCATTGATTAGCTCAGACACCAAAGAAATATTCTCATGAATGTTTTTTCCCTTCATAAACGCAACTTGCTCTTCAGAAATCAACTTGTTCAGCACCGTACCAAGTCTGGTAGCCAAGATCTTAGTAATGATTTTGAAGAAAAAATTGCTCAAACCAATGCATTATTTTTAGGAATGAGCACAATAATAAAGCTAGAATTAATTCCATTAGGAATTTCCCGCATCGCCCAACAATTTGTAATGGAACTAAAAAGATCACCAGGAATAATATCCCAGCATTATCTGTAAAAGCAACTTGAGAAACCATCCGGACCAGGCCCAGAGTCGGCTTCCAAATCAAAAACGGCTTCTTTAATCTCCTCCAGAGTTGGCATAGATTCCTAATGGCATTAATTATAGCTTTATTATTGTGCTCATTCCTAAAAATAATGCATTGGTTTGAGCAATTTTTTCTTCAAAATCGCCAGAAATAATATCCCAGCATTATCTATAAAAGCAACCTGAGAAACCATCCGGACCAGGCGCAAAGTCATCTTCCAAATAAAAAACGGCTTCTTTAATCTCCTCCAGAGTTGGCATAGCACCCATAAAAGCACTCTCAAAGGCCGATATACTTTCATAATCAATTTCGAACAATTTTGGATCAATATTAGTGGCGCCACCATTGAACTTGTCCTTGTAATAGTTGACAATACAATCATTTATTTCATCCTGCAAAAACAAAGTAGACCTAGTGGAAATATTAATTTTTGAGATTGTATTTTGGCTCCTCCGTATTCGAATGCTATTGTGAAAAAACCGTGTGTTTTGGTCACCATCCTCCAACCAAGAAACTCTCTACTTCATCTTGAGTTGAACTGCCAAATCATTTCTCACATCATCAACGATTTTTTTTTTGCATCCATCACCTTGTTAAACTGAAGCTCATTATTCGCA
The DNA here is from genome assembly GCF_003573695.1 of Papaver somniferum. Taxonomy (NCBI): domain Eukaryota; kingdom Viridiplantae; phylum Streptophyta; class Magnoliopsida; order Ranunculales; family Papaveraceae; genus Papaver; species Papaver somniferum. The sequence goes on along the minus strand of NW_020622934.1, from coordinate 13,189,231 downwards.
TCATAATCCAAAAGATCATTCTCCGCCTCAAGCTTAAGTTCAGTCTGCTTCAACCGAAACTGCAAATCTCCGTAAACAGTTATGTTCCAAAATTTCAAAGTCTCCTTCAACCTCTTTAATTTGCTAGCAAAAAAAAAAGGTGGAGCCCTATCAAGCCTCAGTTTCCAATTATCATCAACCAGCTTCATAAAACCTGGATGAGATAACTACATCTTTTGTATTCGAAAAGGAGCCCTGACAAGCCTCGGATTTTCAAATATATATCCAAATAGAGGGAATGATCTGAAGCAATCCTAGGTAAAGCCTTGCAACAAAATTTTTCATATTTATAGAGCCAAACATCACTAACAACAACTATATCATGTTTATAAACAATTCTTCGTCTACCACTCTGACAATTAGACCAAGTATAATTTTTAGCAATAGAATCCGCCTCCACAAGTCCACTATCAGATACCGAACTTCTAAATTCATTCATATAAACAGCCAAAGGAACCTTACCACTCTTCTTTTCATCTAAGCGCAAAATACAGTTAAAATCCCCAAGCACCAACTAAGGAATGGATATAAAAGAATATATATAAAACCCAACCCCAACTGTTGCCATAACAATTTTCTAGCTAATAACTGAATAAAAAGAAGCGTGGAAATCCGTAATATAATCACTATCAAAATCCAAAGAGATAGCTTGACTAGAGCAATATAAAACACCTGGCCGAGCAAAAGAAAATCTCCACAAAACCCAAATATTACCTTTTTCACAATCAACTTCATTAGTAATAACATCCTCACTAAAATCATCCAACCTCAGATTTCGAACAAAATGTGTAGTGCAAAAAACCTTAGGCTCAGCAATACAAATAATTTCCGGTTTGTGCAAATTATAGAGCTCTTTCAAATTGGCCTTTATACCATCCTTGTCCAAGCCTTGAGCATTACTAGAAAGGCTTGTCGAACCCTTTTTTGTTCTACTTCTTCCTCTTCTTTGATCAATCTGATCCTCACCATCATTTGTTTTTGAAGACCCGGCTTCACCTGGCTTCTTCTTCGTCCTAACAAGTTCCTTTGGTTTAGAGGCACCAACCTTCTTAGCCAAAGCATCTAATTTCTTATTTTCAGCTAACTCTTTTTTTTTCACGAACAGCTTGATCAGCAGCTGCACTCCAATCCAATTTCTCCGCTTCCTTTTCCGCAGCTGCAACGCTTGAATTAATTGGTTGTTCAGTTTTAGGTGGCTTGTCAGAATAAACCACTTCCACTTCTTCATCAATTTCCTCAGTCCCAGACTCAAATCTATTGGAAAACACAAGGGTTTCATGTGATTTAGTTGGTGAAACCCTTCTAGTAGTTCTAGTTGGCGAGCTAAAACCATCATCAATAATTTTTTCTATCACATGATTAGTCTGAATAGAACCCGAGCCAATGGATTCAAATTGTATATCTGGAGTGTTAATTTTTCTAGCATCCTCTTCGGCCTGTTTTTTTCTAGCATCCTCTTAGCCCTGTTTTTCCTTCTCCATGATCAATCTCCTCTTCGTTTGTAAATTATCCAACGCCTTTTCTTGTTCAAGTATAGCCAATTCAGCTAGTTCATCAACTTCATTGGTCTGTCTTCTCAACTCTTCATAGTCCTTGAAAGCCAAAATTTCCTCATCTTCCAATTCTTCAGCACCGGGTTCATCAGTTGCAGCGCCATCATGGCTGAGAACAGTGTGATTACCATCAAATTCAACTCATTTTCCTTTGCCAACAATATCATTAGGTTTGTTAACTTCAGTATTTTTAGTATCATCTTGCTTCTTTGGATCATCAATTGATTTTTTGGGAACTGTCTTCTTACGCCATTCATTTTTCAGTTCTTCCATTTGATCAAAAAGAGATGATGTAGTTTTTACAGCGGTAAGAAAAGGGTTTGATTCTCACACTTGTGAAGTTGTTGATTTTAGATTTAATTAAGGAAAATACTAAAACTAGCAAAAATACGGAAAAGAAGGTAACAAGAGTAAGAGTTAATTCAAGTGGTTCAGAAATTAATCCTAGGATAATATGCCTCAAATAATAAAATTTATTAACTCTTAATATTTGCCAATATAGATTTTTGAAAGTAATGACTATAAATCTAAAGCATGGGACATCAAATCATTTAAGCTAAGCATGACCCATCAATTGAAATAACAATCATTCAATAAAAATCACAAAACAATTAATAAACAGTGCAAAAAGTAAATAAGAATTAATTCAAGTTACCACGTAGATGAAATCCAGCTTCTTCCGTTGTCCCAGTGATGGGGTTTAGCTCTTCATGGTGAAAACACGCTCAAAACAATAACTCATTGTTCAAAAGGTGTTTTTATTGAAGAAATTGTATAAAGCAGAGATTTCAATGCTGTGATGATGTTACAGACGTTATTGTTACAAGTCAGGTGTTGCATTTAAACCTAACTGTTATAAAGATACTATCGCAGACACTGTTCATCAGCGACATTACTTTTGTGTTTGTTCTTTGTGTTCTTCAGAATGACACTTCTATGGTGTCGTCTGCAACTTCTCCTTCTTCTTCTCTGTTGCTGCTACAGAATCGCTCTGCAACAATTTTTTGATGCTCTGCACTACCCCTAACTCTCGATAATTCCCACTATGATTCTACTACAGCCTTTTTATAGTCATAGGGCTAAGAATATCTTCGTAATAAATCCCACATCTTCTCGTTTCCAAACAAATAACTCGGGAATATTTTTTTCCTGTTTTATTATCTCATGCGTTTTGCTGCTTTTTCCACACTCCAAACTGGCGAGAAACTCGTCTAGAATCGATTCAAACTCGTGCAAGGAAGATATTTCGCGTAACTTCCACAATAGAATCCATGTTTAACCCACTTCCTCTGTTTTATAAATCCACGTACTTTGCCCAAGTTTTTTCGAATATGAAAGATATACAAACCTTTTTTACCCTTGATAGGCCCAAAGCAGTCCAAATCCGAGATTGAATCTCAATGGAACTCGTCCAAAATTGTTCCAGAGAATCACACAGCTGCAAATTAATTTTTCTGCCAAAATCTTCTTTCAAACGATGAAGTTGGTGTCCCCCTAACCAAACAGAGTGTGTAAATAGCAATTATGGTGCCTCTTATTAACTGAAGCGCCCCTTATCCATTTGGAAGGTGTAAATAGCAATTCCTCCGGGGTGTAAATACAACTTTTCTGGGGCGTCTCTGAACATACTTCCAGGATGCCTTTAACACTTCTTCCGGGTGTCTTTAGTAATATTCTCCGGGGAGTCCAAGCACCACTTTTCGAGCCAATTTTGCCGCAAAAGCTTATTTCTCCAAAAGCACCTACAAATACATAAATAACCAAATAAGTGCAAAATCAAGCATTAACAATACACATAATAGAGATCAAAATAGACACATAAGTACGTCTATCAAGAGCTTGTTGATCAATAGGATTTGTTTCAATTTCAGCTTTCTTCTTCAATTCATTATATTTCTTAGTTCTAAATCCTCCTTATCATGGCCAATAGGTTTGCAATAATCACAGAAACTTGGCTCATTCAAAATATCAACACCTTGGTAAAAACCATCTTCTCACTCCGGTTCAATAACAAATTCATATTTGATAGGCTCAGCAAAATTAATATCAATCAGAAAACTAGCAAAATAAACATTATTCATCCCAAAATTCAATCGGCAAAAAAGGAAACCTACACCATACCGTAGCCCTAGTGATTGTCTCACTTTCTTGATCAAACATAGGCGTCCATTCCTGCACCTTCGATTGTTGATTTTTAGCTTTCCAAGGACCACCATAATTCACACGCTTCTTGTCCACATTGTTTTGTAATTTGATAATGAAATATCCTTTGATCCACGGGATGAACTAAACCAAACCCATTAATCTCCATTGTTTCAACAAATCATTCTTAGCATCATCAAATGTAATCTTCTTAAAATCCAGGCGTCCCACCAAGCTAAACTTCCTAGGTTCACGAGCCTGAAGATGGGTAGCTCGTGGGAGCGTTAACACAACCTCATGTGTTGAGGTACGAACTGGTGGAAGAGCATATGATCCACCTTCCTTATTCTGGCTTGTTGCACCTTCCTTGTTCTTGTTTGATTCACCTTCAACAGCGACAGAAACATCTGGTTTCATAGTCACGGGGATTTCCATTATTTTTTTGGTTTGTACACGTATCTTGTTCTTGATTTTGATCATGATTTCTATTCGTAGGTGGTAGAGGAACATGATCAAGGTAGGGTTGATCACGAGGATCAGGAGGTTTTGTTTGATTTTGCACCATAATCCAGTGCAAAACCTAAGAGAAACGAATGTGAAAACAAAAAGCAGCTTATGATGAACGTGCAATTGGGGATATGGAAACTAATCGGAGGATATGAATTAATATCCCCATCCAATAGTTTTTGCTAGGGGGCGTTTTTTAGGAGCGAAAATATTAAATTACCATTTAAAACAAATAAAAACTAAATCAAACTTAAATATTCCCCATTCCCTTTCAAATTCTCTTCTTCTTCTCTGCAAGTGGTGAAGACCACACCGGAAGTGAGAGTGTTACTTTGATACATCGTCCGCATTGTATTAACGATGAAGACCATGACAGAAAATTGTGCCGGTGTATTTTTAGTTGAAAATTATTTAATGGAAAATAGTACAGGCGTGCTCGATAAATAACTTGCAAGCCGGCACGGTAAGTTGCAAGTACCCATTTTCAGTACATTTTGTAACATTTGTCGGCATGGATAAAATTATGAAGACCCTTCCGTTAATAAGGTTGTCGGCATGGTATTCATACTTCATATATGCCGACACTCTATTTTTCAGGTGTGACAATGGTGAATGCAAGATCAGCCGAAGATTCAACATACAACCCTTGCTCAGAAGACTCAGAGACATTTCTTTGTTCACTTTCAGCACTCATTTTAACCAAATTCCTATTATTGTACCTCAAAAAATTTCCTTCTACTCTCACCTAAGTGAAGTGATTATGATTTATACTTATCATTATAATCTATTAACTTAGCTAATTATAATTAACTACTAAACATGATTAGTGAGAAGTAGATTAAGAATTATCTAAACACCCGGATAGGGGTGACTCTGATTTACTATTTATATCCCTTTTTATTTTTTTCCACGCGTTCCTTACGATGGTCTAACTGATATATAGGTAGATGTTCCTCCTTTTTTGAACAATATTTTATTTGGTGATGTAACGGGGAGAGCTTTCCCCAGGCTTATAAGGCTAGCTTATTTTTTGTTCCAATAAACTCTCCTTACCAAAAATAAAATAAAAACAAATCCATTGTTACTCTCTCTATTGTTGAACGCGTGATTGGGGGATATTGAAACTAATTGGGGATAGGGGAAAATGATAAAAGCGGGATACAAATATCAAATCAGGGTCACCCCTTATCTAAGTATTTTACCTAATACTTAATCTACCCCTCACTAATCAGGTTTAGTGATTAATTATAATTAGAAAAAATCTTAAGTATTTGTTAAATGATTAGTGTGTATTTTTATTTGTATTTAGGTGAGTGAGGTGAGAGTAGAGAGAGGGAAAAAGTATTTGAGAGGGAACTTTTTTTTTGGTGAAAATGGAGGATGATTGTGAAGAGAGATTGCTGCTAAGAGGTTGAAAATTTGATTTTTTTTCTTTGAATCCACCATTTTTGCAGATGAAAAATCTCGGTGCTGGCATGGATGTGGTATGAATACAATGCCGGAAGCAGCCATACCGGCATGGTAATCATACCAAAAAACTATGCCGGTACAAAAGTTGTTTTTTTCAGAACGTTATCCAGGGGGTCCGGGGGAGCATAGCCCCTCCCAGCTGTGTTCGACTTATTCCGTTTTGAATTTTTTATGGTTTTAACCAGTCTTCCGGCAAAGTTAATTAATTATCGAGCATGCCGGTACTGCTACCGGCCTAGTATGTTGCTTAAATTTCTCTGTCGGCACATGATGTAAAGTGAAAAAGTGGGGGTCTAACAACACCACCCAATATTTCTCTTAGCAATCTGTATGGACAAAATCAAATATACTTTTAAGATAATCAACAAGACTCAATCAATTAAAAGTATATCAACGAGTTTATATCTCTCTTCTTGATTTGATTTACTCAAGAAAGAACTGCGAGTTCAAATCAAATACAAGGAATAACTTCGATGGTACCAAAGACCAATATCCAAGGATCAATCAATATCAATCAACAACCAAAGGTCGGATTTCCAATTGATTGATACAAACGCACAACCTGTATTATTTCAATTATATAAAAAAATATAATGCGGAAATAGAAATAACATAGACACCAGAATTTTTTTTAACGAGGATACCGCAAATGCAGAAAAACCCCGGGACCTAGTCCAGATTGAACACACACTGTATTAATCCGCTACAGACACTAGCCTACTCCAAGCTAACTTCGGACTGAACTGTAGTTGAACCCCAATTAGTCTCCCACTGATCCAAGGTACAGTTGTACTCCCTATGCCTCTGATCCCAACAGGATACTACGCACTTGATTCCCTTAGATGATCTCACCCACAACTAAGAGTTGCTACGATCCAAAGTCAAAGACTTGACAATAAACAAATTTGTCACACAGACAAGTCTATCAAAGGATCAATCTGTCTCCAACATATAAACCCAAAAAGGTTTTGTTCCGTCTTTTGATAATAATCAAGGTGAATAGGAACCAATTGATAATCCGGTCTTATATTCCCGAAGAACAACCTAGAGTTATCAATCACCTCAAAACAATCATAATCGTATGGTAACGAAACAAGATGTTGCGGAATCACAAACAATGAGACAAAGATGTTTGTGATTACTTTTTATATCTTTCCTATCGGAGATATCAATCTCAAGCCAATCAATCTGATAGTACTCATACGATAGAAGATGCAAGATAAGATCACACAACTACGATAAAAGTAGTATCGGTCTGGCTTCACAATCCCAATCAAGTCTTTAAGTCGTTAACCTGGTTTTAGAAGAAGAAAACCAAAGGTTAAAGGAGAACCGACTCTAGTATGCAAACTAGTATCACACATTAGGTGTAGGGATTAGTTTTGCACAGATACTAGAATTCCCCTTATGTAGTATTTCAAATCAGGGTTTGCAATTAAGTTACCTTGGTAACAAAGCAATCAATATCCACCGTTAGATGAAAACCTGATTTAGATTCAAGCTAATATTTCTCAACCGTTAGATCGAAAACTTAGCTTGTTACACACACTTGACAATGCACGCTTCTAGGTTTTTTAACGGTACCCAAACGTATGCACTTGTTGGTTCAACAATAGTTAACCAAAAGGTTAGCCATATTCCATATCAACCTCATTCTTCTTCACTATAACTAGTTCAAATGATTTTAAGTGAACTAGTTAGAGAGTTGTTAAATTGTAAGGAAATCTCATGTACTACACAAGACACAATTGAAACAAAGATGATTTGATTCACTTGAATCGGTTCATGAACTTTTATAGCCACGGTTTGCAAACTGCATTTCTTAGTCTTTTTAAGTTTAAGTTCAGAAATCATCTTCAGATACATAACCTTTTCAAGTTCGCAAACTAGGTTCGCGGACTTAAGTTAACGTGCAGAGTTTACAAACTCCAGCAGAAATTCCCGGTATGAGAACTTCGATGGTTCGCGGACTGGGTTCGCGGACTGAGTTCGCGGACTTAGCTTCATGCAAGTAGTTTGTCAACTCCAGCAGAAATTCTCGGGTTTGAGAACTTCGGCAGTTCGCGTACTTGGCTCACGCCATTCTTCCGGTTCTCTTGATCAACAAAGTTCGCAAACTTTGGTTCAAGGAATAGGACTTATACATAAATGTGTTTCCACAATAATGCTTATGTCCACCATTGGTTATGTAATCTAAACTCTCATTTCAATCATTGAAACATTCTTAGAGGACGTTATATAGTTGTTACACCATTTCTCGTCAAAGCAATTTTCAAGATGATTGAAACATATCATTACTTTCGTCACATGGTAAAGATAAACTTGGTTAAAGCGAAAAGCTTAAAAACTCATATTTCGAGATATAGATAGACGAGGTATACTAGACTCGGAATACCAAATGTGTGTAATCAAAGTATATATATATATAGAATACGACTTCTTGTCTCAAAGAGTAGGAGATAGAGTAGATTGAAAAAGCGGGGGTCTAACAACACCACCCATTTCGCTTAGCAATCTGTATGAAAAAACTCGAATATACTTTTAAGATAATCAACAAGACTCAATCAATTAAAAGTATATCAACGAGTTTATATCTCTCTCTTGATTTGATTTTCTCAAGCAGGAACTGCGAGTTCTAACCAAATGCAAGGAATAACTTGGATGGTACCAAAGACCAATATCCAAGGATCAATCAATGACAATCAACAACCGAAGGTTGGGTTACTCTAATTGATGATCTAACGCACAACCTGTATTATTTCAAGTATAAAGATAAAACAATATAATGCGGAAATTGAAATAACACAGACACCAGAAATTTTGTTAACGAGGAAATCACAAATGCAGAAAAACTCCGGGACCTAGTCCAGATTGAACACACACTGTATTAATCCGCTACAGACACTAACCTACTCCAAGCTAACTTCGGAATGGACTGTAGATGAACCCCAATCAATATCCTACTGATCCAAGGTACATTTATGCTTCTACGCCTCTGATCCCAGCAGGATACTACGCACTTGATTCCCTTAGCTGATCTCACCCACAGCTAAGAGTTGCTACGACCCAAAATCGCAGGCTTTGACAATAAACAAATCTGTCTCACACATACAAGTATATCAAAGGATTAATCTGTCTCCCACAGATAAATCCTAAAGGTTTTTTTCCGTCTTTTGATAATAATCAAGGTGAACAGGAACCAATTGATAATCCGGTCTCATATTCCCGAAAAACAGCCTAGAGTTATGAATAACCTCACAACAATCTTAATCGTATGGTAGCGAAACAAGATGTTGCGGAATCACAAAAAATGAGACGAAGATGTTTGTGATTACTTTTTATATCTTGCCTTTCGGAGATATCAATATGAAGCCAATCAATATGATTGTACTCGTACGATAGAAGATGCAAGATCAGATCACACAACTACGATAAAAGTAGTATCGGTCTGGCTTCACAATTCCAATGAAGTCTTTAAGTCGATAACCTGGTTTTAGAAGAAGAAAATCAAAGGTTAAAGGAGAATCGACTCTAGCACGCAAACTAGTATCACACGTAAGGTGTGGGGATTAGTTTCGCACAATACTAGATGTCTCCTTTATATAGTCTTTCAAATCAGGGTTTGCAATCAATGTTAGCTTAGTAACAAAGCATTCAATATTCACCGTTAGATGAAAACATGATTTAGATTCAAGCTAATATTTCTCAACCATTAGATCGAAAACTTAGCTTGTTATACACACTTGACAATACATGCTTATAGGTTTGTTAACCGTACCCAAACGCATGCACTTGTTGGTTCAACAATAGTTAAACAAAAGGTTAGCCATATGAGCATTTCATATCAACCACGTTCTTCTTCACCATAACTAGTTCAAATGACTTCAAATGAACTAGTTAGAGAGTTTTTCAATTGCAAGAAAATATTATGTACTACACAAGACACAATTGAAGCAATGATGATTTGATTCGCTTGAATCGGTTCATGAACTTTTATATCCACGGTCTGCAAACTGCATTCCTTAGTCTTTTTAAGTTTAAGTTCAGAAATCATTTTCAGATATATAACCTTCTCAAGTTCGCGGACTAAGTTCGCGGACTTAAGTTACCGGGCAGAGTTTCCAAACTCCAGCAGAAGTTCTCGGGTATGATAACTTCGCCGGTTCGCGGACTGGGTTCGCGGACTGAGTTCGCGGACTTAGCTTCACGCAAGTAGTTTGTCAACTCCAGCAGAAATTCTCGGGTTTGAGAACTTCGGCAGTTCGCGGACTTGGCTCACGCCATTCTTCTGGTTCTCTTGATCAACAAAGTTCGCAAACTTTGGTTCAAGGAATAAGACTTATACCTAAATGTGTTTCCACAAAAATGCTTATGTCCACCATTGGTTATGTAATCTAAACTCTTATTTCAATCATTGGAACGTTCTTAGAGGACGTTATATAGTTGTTACACCATTTCTCGTTAAAGGAATTATCAAGATGATTAAAACATATCATGACTTTCGTCACATGGTAAAGATAAACTTGATCGAAACGAAAAGCTTACCAACACATATTTCGAGATATAGATAGGCGAGGTATACTCGGCTCGAAATACCAAATGTGTATAATCAAAGTCTATATATATAGCATACGACTTCTTGTCTCAAAGAGTAGGAGATAAAGTAGATAGACTTTTGAGTGATAGATAAGTTCAAGTCTTCACATACCTTTTTGTCGAGAAGTTCCACCGGTTCCTTGAGTAGTTCTTCTACTTGTATGATGAATCGCCATGAAGTCCTTGAGCTCAACTACACTTTTTATCCTAGTCCGAGACTTAGCGATAATAGACTATAAATCAAGACTTATAGTTTTGATCACTAACATTGACAAACATGCTTGAGATAGCAACGCATGCGAGTTAGACCGAGCAATTCTCTAACAATCTCCCCCTTTGTCAATTTTAGTGACAAAACTATTAATACATATGGAATACAAAAAAGATAAAGAAACTTTAGTAGCTCCTATTCCACATGTCTAATCTTCAACATTCCTCGAAATCTTCGTCACTTCCAAGTACTCCAATGATCCCAAAGGTTGTAAGTTTAGCATCACCGCTATTGAAGATCCGTAGCTATAACAATGAAAAAACATAGTTCTCGATCATTGTTATACAGTGTCATAGTATTATTACACGGCGTCAAAGTTCAATTGTATCACAACTTCAACAATAATACTATGGTGGTATGTATCACTCCCTCTTAGTCAATACTCCATCTCACATGGAAACCACTCCTCCTTACATAATGATCCGAAAACCATATGTATTTGTAGTATGAACTACATATTAATTCTCCCACTTTTTGTCAATAAAATTGGCAAAGGTACAAGAACGGGATCGTAATGAAATTTCCGAGAGAGACATTTCATGACAAAAGGAAAAAAATACATACCAACTAATTTAGATGCAATCATAAAGCCGAAGCTAAATGCATTCATCAAGGAGTTTAAAGATACAAGATAACCCCTCTAAAATTCCACAGCCGCACACCCCTCAAGATATGACCATTAAGCACAAGTTCAAAAGAACTCTCCCCTATTTGATGTCATTCCCGAAAGAACAACAAGAGTGACCTTAATTTCAAAAGAAAAGAAGGATTTTATTTGATACCAAAAACCATGAGAATGATTTTCTATATACAAAGAACTCAATCAAATTAATCACAAGTAAACCCATGATTAATTTAATCGGAATACACAATCAAATTAAACACAAGAGGTGATCAATTCAATTCATTATGCTCAACATAAGAGAACTTATGGAGACACGAAAATACTCAACTAGATTAATTACAAGAGAACCCATAATTAATCTAATTGGAATACACAACCAAACTAATCACAAAAGTAATCAATTTAATTGTCATTTGTTTTGATCGACATATGAAAACTTACGGAGCAATAACTAAATAACCAAATAAGGTGATTAATTTAGTTCAATATGCTCGACATTACATATCACACGGAACACCAACTAAGCTAAAAGATCAACTTGGTTGTATAGTGCTCAACATAAGATACACTACAGAGACTCACAATAATACATAAAATATGGATCAGGGATGATCAATACTGCAGAATACACAAGGATTCATTCTATCTTCAATCACTATTTGCATAACGACAATTAATAGACATAATCCTTGAAAACAAAAGATTTTAACCTATCTTCCATCAAATATTTGACAATATAGGCCTTAACTTTTGTATTTGTCAACAGTCTATTCATTCTTTTACCAGTACGTGAAAACCGAACACGAACGACTTTACTTTTGACAAAGTATGGGACAAACATAGTTCACGGACGTAAACACCAACATCCCATAACAAATTGCAATATATCAAATCATAAAGATTAATACTGCAAAAACATCATCCTCCAAATATTTTTAGAATTTAAACCAATAAACCTAAAAAAAAAGAACAAGCAGATGAAACATAATAGCTATGTGTAGTCACAATCATTGCTATTCAAGCACTAGTTATTCTTCCAACTAAACCAAAAAGAAGACATACTATGCAACAATTGAATCAGATTTCTTTGACCACTTCGTACCTTTGAAACGGACCATCAAAGTAAGTATCGCTGATATCCTTGATCTTCTTGACAGTCGAAACACCATGTTCAAGTGTTAAAACATTATTCTTTCGGTCAACAATGCGAGCAAGATGTCTAGCTTTGGCGCAGTCAAGGATAACTTTCTTCTTATTCCTGATTAAGATATTATGATTACCAAGGATTTTTGCCTATCCATCAATGAGATGGTTTATCTGTAATTAAAGGTTAGCAAGTTCGTTCTTAACCTCACTTTGAATGAGAATTAAATCCTTGACAGATTCTCCAATCCAAGAGTTATACTCTTTTCTTTCGAGCATCTTATTCAGAACAAAATCTTGAGCTGGATCACATCCTTTTAGGTCTTCCTCCATTGCAGGGTTTACTTACTCTTTAGGAACAGTTTCCATAGACATCTTTTTTGAAGATTAAGAACACATATATGAGATATATATATGTTAAGTAGTACACCCTAGACAGAAACCCTAGAGTTCCTTGAGGAGATATGGACATCCGTGGGCTAACCCGAACGTAAGAACAAAAAGGATGGACCAAACAGGCAAAACTGCATATTGTGACATTTTCAATGCTTATGAACAGGTTAGAAGAGTCACAATGAAGAAATACTAAAAACTCACAAAGAAGCTATCAATCAGACATATGAAAATCAACTAAATACTTGAGCATATCTCAATCATCATCCTTGTATCTCTCAAGTTAGATACAAGAATGGAACTTTTCACAACTAGGTAGCATAGGGAGACATAGTCTCACCATAGGTATTGAGAGAATAGTTGTGTTTTTCACCTCGGTGTCTGACCTCAGTATTTCTTGTCTTCCCTTGGTTGTTTTCAAATTTAGAGAAATTTCTCACAACCCTTCCTGAAAGCTCAAGAGAAGAAGCTTTCTGATTACTGAGTCTAGGATCTCTAGAGATCAGTTCTAAAGGATTTTCCGAAATGGGTCTCCTCCATACTCTAGACTTAGATTTACCAGAGTTGTTCTTATAAGTACGGGACATTCTTTTATTAGCATCATAAGAATTTGTACCACTAGAATGCACAAAGGTCCTGTAATGATTTCTAGGGAAGAGATCATTCTTATAAGTTGTCTGGTTTCCTGTGGACATAAGGTTCACTGCCGTAGTCGACTGAGTATTTGTTCCATTGACAACAAAGTGAAGCAAATTGTGAAGATTAGCAATTTGTTTCCTCCTGGCAAAACAATGTATAGAATAGTGGTTCCCTTTTCCACAGAAAGTACAGAGTCGTGGAGGAGAAGCAAAGAACGGCATCTGTTTTAACTTCACATACATGTGAAAAGATGGTAAGTTATGTAAACTTTTCTTGACACAATCTTCTCTTGGAGGATATTTCTTCATGTACTGTGTGTCAGGAACAGTTGGAACTGAAGAATTTTTCCTTAAGACATAGTTATCCTTTTCCAAGGACTTGCACTGTTCATGGGATAGTGAAATGGATGCTTCTAGTTTCTCTTTTTTAACATGAAGTCTGTCAAGATCAAATGAATGCATCTTGATCAAACGTTTTTCTCTAATTGACCCTTCTTTGACAATATTCTCAAGATCGCAAATCTTTTCACGCTGTAGATTATTTTCTTGAAGAAGTTTCTCAATATCCTTAGAGAAGGACTCAATAATGTTATAGAGTACACGTTCTTGATCAATAGACTTTTCAAATTCATCGATGAGTTGATCATGATTATGAAGATCAACAAACTCAGTAGAATTTTTTGCGATTCTGGTGAGCTCCATTTCAGCTTTTGCCATTGTGTCCAATGTCTCATTGGAGGAAGAGTGATCAACACAAGATGAGACAATCTTCCTACCTCGGGATTCGGAAGAATCAACTAAGGAACAATTCTTTGAGGTATTCCCGAGACCGCTGACATAGTTAAAATCTTTAGGAGGCATCTTGGTATGCGTAAGAGATTCTGTCCTCAGACTCAGATTGATACAAACACAGACTTGTCAGGTCTTGAACGTGTTTGCCTGCTCTGATACCAATTGAAAAAGCGAGGGTCTAACAACAACACCCAATATTTCGCTTAGCAATCTGTATGGACAAACTCGAACATACTTTTAAGAGAATCAACAAGACTCAATCAATTAAAAGTATTTCAACGAGTTTATATTTTTCTTTTGATTTGATTTACTCAAGCAAGAACTGCGAGTTCTAACCAAATGCAAGGAATAACTTGGATGGTACCAAAGAACAATATCCGAGGATCAATCAATGACAATCAACAACCTAAGGTTGGATTACTCTAATTGATGATCTGACGCACAACATGTATTATTTCAATTATCAAGATAAAACAATATAATGCGGAAATTTAAATAACACAGACACCAGAAATTTTGTTAACGAGGAAACCGCAAATGGAGAAAAACCCCGGAACCTAGTCCAGATTGAACACACACACTGTATTAAGCCGCTACAGACACTAGCCTACTCCAAGCTAACTTCGGACTGTACTGTAGTTGAACCCCAACCAATCTCCTACTGATCCAAGGTACAGTTATGCTCCTACGCCTCTGATCCCAGCACTTGATTCTCTTAGCTGATCTCACCCACAGCTAAGAGTTGCTACGACCCAAAATCGCATGCTTTGACAATAAACAAATCTGTCTCACACAAACAAGTCTATCAAAGGATCAATCTGTCTCCCACAGATAATCCCTAAAGGTTTTGTTCCTTCTTTTGATAATAATCAAGGTGAACAGGAACCAATTGATAATATGGTCTTATATTTCCGAAGAACAGCCTAGAGTTATCAATCACCTCACAACAATCTTAATTGTATGATAGCGAAACAAGATGTTGCGGAATCACAAACAATGAGACGAAGATGTTTGTGATTACTTTTTATATCTTGCCTATCGGAGATATCAATCTCAAGCCAATCAATTTGATTGTACTCTTACGACAGAAGATGCAAGATCAGATCACACAACTACGATAAAATTAGTATCGGTCTGGCTTCACAATCCCAATGAAGTCTTTAAGTCGTTAACCTGGTTTTAGAAGAAGAAAACCAAAGGTTAAAGGAGAATCGACTCTAGCACGCAAACTAGTATCACACGTAAGGTTTGGGGATTAGTTTTGCACAATACTAGATTCCTTTATATAGTCTTTCAAATCAGGGTTTGCAATCAGTTTTAGCTTAGTAACAAAGCATTCAATATTCACCGTTAGATGAAAACCTGATTTAGATTCAAGGTAATATTTCTCAACCATTAGATCAAAAACTTAGATTGTTACACACACTTGATAATGCACGCTTCTAGGTTTGTTAACCATACCCAAACGTATGCACTTGTTAGTTCAACAATAGTTAACCAAAAGGTTAGCCATATGAGCATTTCATATCAACCACGTTCGACTTCACCGTAACTAGTTCAAATGACTTCAAATGAACTAGTTATAGATTTGTTCAATTGCAAGAAAATATTATGTACTACACAAGACACAATTGAAGCAAGGATGATTTGATTCGCTTGAATCGGTTCATGAACTTTTATAGTCACGGTTTGCAAACTGCATTCCTTAGTCTTTTTAAGTTTAAGTTCATAAATCATCTTCAGATATATAACCTTCTCAAGTTCGCAGACTAGGTTCGCGGACTTAAGTTACCGGCCAGAGTTTCCAAACTCCAGCAGAAGTTCTCGGGTATGAGAAGTTAGCCGGTTCGCGGACTGGGTTCGCGGACTGATTTAGCGGACTTAGATTCACGCAAGTAGTTTATCAACTCCAGCAGAAATTCTCGGGTTTGAGAACTTCGGCAGTTCGCGGACTTGGCTTATGCCATTCTTCCGGTTCTCTTGATCAACAAAGTTTGCAAACTTTAGTTCAAGGAATAGGACTTATACATAAATGTTTTTCCACAACAATGCTTATGTCCATCATTAGTTATGTAATCTAAACTCCCATTTCAATCATTGAAACATTCTTAGAGGACGTTATACAGTTGTTACACCATTTCTCGTCAAAGAAATTTTCAAGATGATTGAAACATATCATGACTTTCTTCACATGGTAAAGATAAACTTGATCGAAGCGAAAAGCTTACCAACACATATTTTGAGATATAGATAGGCGAGGTATACTCGGCTCGAAATACCAAATGTGTATAATCAAAGTCTAATATATATATCATACGACTTATTGTCTTAAAGAGTATGAGATAAAGTATATAGACATTTGAGTGATACATAAGTTCAATTCTTCGCACACCTTTTTGACGAGAATTTCCACCGGTTCCTTGAGTAGTTCTTCTACTTGTATGATGAATCGCCATGAAGTCCTTGAGATCAACTACACTTTCTATCCTAGTCCGAGACTTAGCTATAATAGACTAGAAATCAAGACTTATATTTTTGATCACTAACATTGAAAAACATGATTGAGATAGAAACGCATGAAAGTTCGACCGAGAAATGCTCTAACAATCTCCCCCTTTGTCAATCTCCACTTACAAATAGCAAAAAATTTAAGCTAGTACATATCCAATAATAAGTTGTCTAATAACCAGAAGTAATAAAACGCTTTAGTACAAAGTAACATGTGTAGGAGTCGAGAAAGAGTGTCTCTGCCAACAACATAGCTTCCAGAGGCTGGAAAATGTATCTGCAACACCAATAAAGGCAATCAGTAAAGCTAAAAAACAATTTAATGTTATATGTGCTAATTCAATTCAACTCAAATGAATTCATTTGTTTAGGTTAATGTGTACCTTTTTATTTAACATCATTGGCTAAGAGTACTCCCCACACCCTCCTAGTTCACCCATCCCTTTCTTCCGTGTATACGAACATAAGCATTTGTGGTTTTCTTAAATTTTATTCTAAATTGTCAGCATAAGTTAATAAAATACGATAAATTGTGTAATATCACAGCAGAGATGACATACCTTCCGCTTCACGCCTTCTCTGTATCTCCAGAGCAAGACGCTGACGAATTTCCTCCTTTCGTTGTAGATAATCGGACGGTATCCCTAGACCATGTTCAGTTGCATTATGGCTGGGAATGTCAGACCCGACCATAATCTGTCCACACAATCTACACTTCTTAAAAGGGAACTTTGCTGTTTAGTCCACTAAATCCGGCCGGGTTAATGGCTAGTCCATCGGGAAAACATATTTACTCGCTAGTCCAAAAAAGTTTTTAAAAGAGTAAAATTACTCTACTAACCCTAACATGTAATACTACGTATGTTACTACATATATATTACTACATACTACATTTGTTACTAGTAACATATGTTACTACTAGTATACTAGTATGTTACTACATACTAGTAGTATATGTTACTAGTATAGTACTAGTATACTAGTAACATTAACATTAACATAGTAACTAGTATACTAGTATGTTACTACATACTAGTAGTATATGTTACTACATATGTTACTAGTAACATTAACATATGTTACTACATATAAATACTACATACTAGTATGTTACTACATATCAATATGTAGTATCAATATTTATGTACTACATATAAATAAGTGCAGTTATATTATATCAATATGTAGTATCAATATGTTACGTACTACATATAAATAAATGTTATGTATTGATACTACATATTAATATGTAGTATTAATATGTATTATACTACATATCAAAACTGTTAAGTTATGTATTGATACTACATATTAATACTGTTATGTTATACTAGTATACTACTACATATTAAAATTAGTGGTACATATTATTACTAGTATACTAGTACTAGTAAACTAGTACATATATTACTACTAGTATAGTAAAGTAGTTACCTAATTTACTAATAACATATTTTTGTTATTACTAGTACAGTACATATTAATATGTAGTATTACCGTACTGATACTAGTAGTATGTAGTAACATACTACTAGTAACATTTACATGTGTTGGTACTAACTAGATCTGGAAGGGTGTTTTAGGCATTTAGAAAACACACTTTATAATCTTCACAAAGTTTTTGGACTAGCGAGTAAATGTTTTTCACGGGTGGACTAGCCATTAACTGGGTCATGAAAAACTGGACTAAACAGTAATTCCTACTTCTTAAAATCCGAACTGTCGGTAAAAAAAAGAAAAAAAAAAGATTCAAGTTGATATCCATTAGTAGGTACTAAAATCATAATAATGTATAAAAAAATAATCAAACGAATCAAAAGAAGAAATCAAATAAAGCAATACTTGAAACTAGCTTATTAACATGACCAACAAAAGAAGCAGAGAGAAAGAGATGGTGATAATGATCTATTAATGCCAATGGGGGGAAATCCATTTTTGGTTCATATTAAACAACAATTAATTTCCTCATTTGATAATTTGATCTCAAATAATGGGTTTGAGTCATATATTTGGTCTGAGTTTTGCCCTAGCAGAGTCAAAATATGGCAAAAAAAAAATAATAATGGGGGACAGTTCTTGATTATTTTTATTTTTAAATAACGTTTGGCCAAAAAAAAAACAAAAAACGAAACAAAACCTAGCAGACTCAGAACAGTTCATCTATATTTCACCTATTAGTATGACAACTAAGTTTTAATTTCTAAGATCACAAGAGTCAAAGCATTGTCAAAATCTCCAAGTAGAATATATAATATCAGCATCACATAAAAGGTATAAAAAATGATACACACATGATATAGGGTCTTCTTCATAGTTGATTTGGCATAAAATCACTTATCAATTGTAGATCAAGACACCACCACCAAAGCACCAAGTGACAGACTATATACAGGGGAAAGAAAGAAGAAGCACCAAACAACATAATCCATAACAAAAAAATTGATCCTAAAACCTTTTCTCCTTTTTTTTTATTCAGAAAAACCTCGTTTCTCTTTTGTTTAATATATGTGATTTGTTTTTGATCAGATTTTTCATCTTCTGATGTGTGACTTTCATGAACCAAGAAATAAAAACTATTAATACTAAACATTTTTATGTACAGACCCTCACTTGAAAAAAGAGATCTATTAAATAAACTAGAAATTTAAGCAAAAAAATAAAGAAGGGAAGAACAGTACTAATACACTGTATTAAACAATGAAATAAAAAAAAGTTTTGGAAAACCTTAACTATTGCAAGTTTCAACAATAAATCATATGCTATATGATAAAAGCTACGCATAAGATGACAAGACATCAGTACTCAGTAGTACCTGTCATGATGAACAACAACAAATCTCACGGCAGCGTCAAGAAGAAGAAGAAGGTAAAGAAGGAGCAGGTCTACAGTATTTGTGTATAATACAGGTTTCTTTTCTTCTTTTATATTTACAACCTATGGATAACCTTTCTATTTTTGTTGCAACTTTTTCTACTGTTTCCTATTGGTGGTGTAAGACACAATATCATTTGGTTAGTTATGTTGTATGCCGCGGAATCTTTTCATGAGCAGTCTGTTGGTTTTTTTGGTCTGCCAGTACACGTGTATTAAGATCATACGGTGTACAACAATATTAATATCCCATGCAGTTTCCTTCTCCATGCATATAATTTTTTAATTTTTTCGTTGTTTTTTTTTTCTTTGCATGTTAGGATAGCGCGTCACATTTCAGTGATTGTCCAAAAAAATGTCACCCCTGGGTGTCCAAGTCAAAATCTTTCAAACGAATTTGAAAATTTTGGAAAGCAAGAGACTAAAGAGAAAGAAAATAAGTGGTCTTTGGGAATAAAAATTAGCAGACTAAGATTAGACCATCACCTTGTTTCTGGCCAGGCCCGGTCCTACGTTTCTAAGTGGCCTAAAGTCCAAAAAGATTTGGTGGCCCCCCTATCAAGTAAAAAACATTATAAATCATTTCTTTTTTGGTCCCTCATAAATCATATTAGTGATGCCTTGCAAATCTACTTTTTTAGTTATGCCCCACAAATATTATCAATTTTATAAGACATCCTTATTCTAACAACTGAAAGACTGAAATCGGAAGGGAATATTTTTAGTTTTGTGGCCTCTTTCTTTGCGCGGCTTGTGTGGTTTATATGGCAGGATCGACCCTGTTTCCGGCAGACCAGGGTTTCTTGGAAGGTGTCTCGCACCAATCAAAAATAAAGGCCTCTCTTAAAAGTATTCATATTTATTAACCTGGCTAAATTGGGGCCTATGCTATTTAATCAGGGTTTATGGATTTTTTCATCCACCACATAAAGAATGACAAGGGATGTCTAAGTTTAATGAAACTACCATTTTACCCTCTATCAAATATTAATACTACTAATTTGTCCCCATCAAATCCTAATCATAAAATTAAAAACTAAAATCAAAATCATAAAACTAAAATCATAAAATTTAAAAACTGAAATCAAAATCATAAAACTAAAATCATAAAATTAAAAACTAAAATCAAAATCAAATTCATTTCCATCTCCACTTAAACTGATTCTTCTTCTTTTCTTCTCAACCCAATCCTATAACTAGGTTTTAGTAACATAAAATTGCTCAAAAATTGAAAATTTTGAAATCAAATTTTTCCTGGTTTATCAGAATCGGTTAATGTTAATGTATATGTGATCCGATTGCAAATAGAAACGGTTTATGTTCATGCCCACAAAGATCGATTGTCCTTGATATGTTTTTTGGTTCGAGAAATTTGAACCAGAATCGGATTACATTAGCACTTATAAAAAACGATTGTTGATGTATAATGTTAGAATCAGATTTTATATGTGTGTCGAGTAAACCGATTGTTGTTCTCAATTTTTCTGTATCTTTTTTTTTGCTCGAATCGGATTACATGAGCATTATTATAAACCGATTCCTGTTGTGCAATGTCAGGAATCGTTTTTACATATGTATCGTGTAAACCGATTTTGGTTATCCCATTTTTTTTTCCAGTTAATACTAGATCATAAAATGAGTATGAAATCATACTCGATTTCATTTCATTAACTCGGGTATAGAATGAATTTTAATTTTATTTGATGTTTAACAACACATAATTCACAGATAAAAAAGAGAAATTTTACCCACAATCGGTTTACGTTCATGCCAATATAAACCAATTATGGATAATCGGTTGATTTTCATGTCCATATAAACCGATTCTGGGTAGAAGCTAGTTTCAAAAAATCTCTGAATGTTTTTGAGGTTACAATTGGTATATGTTGTCATATACCGATTCTGAGTTGGCGTTCTTCAAAAGATTTCAAATTTCAAATTTTTTCATGTTCAAATGGTTAATTAACACAAGTTAATTTCACATCTAACACTATACTTTACCACTAGTAACCCGAATTAACACTAAGTAATCAAGGATAAACTAGCCATTAAGAAAATAGTTGGTTAACGGGTTTCTATGAATTACTTCTTAATGATCCTATTTTTTCATGTATATATAAGCCCCAATTAAGTACCATAGGCCAATTTAGCCAGGTTTATTAACCACAGGGTCCTTAACCACAACCCAAAAAAAATTTAAGTTAAAATGAAATCCAAACAAGTGTTAACTTTATACTAACAATTAACTAAATTTCTCCTTTTATTCAAAATCAAAATAAACTCCATCTTTTATTTAATCATATTTCATACTTCAAAATCAAAATAAACCTTAATTTTTAATTTTTTTCCCGATAACAAAATAAATCCCAACTCTTGATTGTTTTCTTTTCTCAATCACGATCACACTAAGATTGATCGAGGTGTATGTTATAATTGTTCCATTCAAAAATGTCTACAACAACATCAACCGAAACGTAATTAATTAAGGTTTTGATTCTCTTCCTAGGACCATTTTCCTAAAACTCCATAAACATAATATATATAATTAAAAAAAATGTCAAATATGATTTTTTTCTCAATCATGATTATACGAAAATTAATTTGAGGGTATTGATTATTCTTCAAAAACATTGATGAAGTGATATTTATGGAAAATAAATCTATTATTTTCTTATATAAATTATTATTTTATTATTGAATAAAGAGTATTGTTACCAAAAACTAGTTGGAAGCCTAACAAGCTAAGCCCCAACAGTGTACTACTACATTAGTTGAACAGGTTGTCATGCTAGTCTACAAGCGAGCCTTATGGGGAACCAACCAAGGGAGCCCAAGCGGATAGGGGGCTGATTATTTTATTAGTAGATAAATAAATTATTATCTTTTTGGTAGAAAAATAAATAATTTTCGGATTTATTAATTAGGGTAATTTTAGAATACTCTATGAAGTTTATTTTATGAGTTTTAATAAGTTAGGAAAGTTGTTTAATGGTAGTAAATACAATGGGAAATAAGTTTTTGATACTTTTGTTAAGTTTATGGCTTGTTTAGAAGGAGTTATCTATATAAGGAACTCCAAAAATGAAAAACGAAGACTTTTTTGATTAATTAAACTGTGTTTTTGATGTTAAGCTCTGTTTAACTATATTTTTATTTTTATTTATAGTCTGTTCATCCTGAGGTCTAAATAATTATCTTATCCATAGTCGTTATTCTATTGAATTAACGAGGTCTAGATATATCTATAGTCGTTACTCGTATGGAATTAACGAGATGCAGATAAACAATATCCATAGTCGTTATTCTTTGTGAATAACGAGGTCTAGATAAACCCGTAGATCTTAGGATATCTCCTTGAAGATCAACTATTTTCTATCAATTTCTATTCATATTGAAAGCGCGGGGTACCAAATACACCGCCACTTTTTTCTCAGGAAATCTGTATGGACAAACTCAATACAACTCTGAGAGTTAAACTCAATCAAGGAACAATATCTTAGAGTTATATATATCTCTCTTGCGATTAGAATGTTTAAAGAAACAAATCCGTGAACCTAATCACAAAAAGATAACTTGGACGGTACCAAAGACCAATGTCAAAAAATCAATCAAGTCGTATCCAACAAACTAGGTCGGATGTCTCTTCTATGATTGATTAATGCACAACCTTTGATATTTCAATTATAAAGATAAACAATATAATGCGGAAAAAAAAATAACACAGACACCAGAAGTTTTGTTAACAAGGAAACCGCTAATGCAGAAAAACCCTGGGACCTACTCCAGATTGAACACCAAATTGTATTAAGCCGCTACATACACTAGCCTACTACCAATTAAATTCGGACTGGAATATAGTGGAGCCCTAAAATGTATCCCACCTATTAAGGTACATTCGCTCTCCTTAAGCAATCCCAGCAGAACTCTGTGCAATTGATTCCCTTAGCGGACGTCACACCAACTAAGAGTTGCTTCAACTCAATTGAATACTTTAAACCAAATCTTCCTCCCACATATTAAGCATATATATTATTTTCTTTTACAATCAAATAGTATGATCAAAGATGTGGAAATCGATAGCAATAGGCAAAGTCTAGCTAACCTCAAAATCCGGACTTATGCAACCAGAAGTGCAGCCTAGATTATTATTCACCTCACAAGTATAAAACCTGTGGAATCACAAAGTTTGAGACGAAGAGAACTTTGTGATTTCTATCAATCTTGTTTAAGTGATAAATTAACAGTCGAGAAAGATCAGGATACACGAGTTATCAAGGACAGATAATTAGACATGGCTTCACGAATCCCTATGAAGACTTTGTAATCACTAAGCCCTAAAGGGTTAGGAAGAGGACGACTCTAGATACAACTAGGACACACCAAAAAGTAGTGTCGGGATTCAAAGATCCCAGTTGCTTGAATTTCCCCTTTATAGACATTCAAAGCGTAGATTGCTTTCGGTTTAGGCCAAGATAGCTTTGGAACCAAGCGAACAATATTCACCTTTAGATGAATCTTTGAATCTGATTCACATAAACAAGTTATACATTCTGCTTAGGTAAAATCGTAACCAAACCGTGTATAAATACTATGTTCAACATGGTTAGACGAAACTAAAGCTTAATCTTCATTTTCATGAACACATAAGACATTAATTCTGAGTCACAAACATGTGATCAAATAAGTCTAGTGTTTAAGAGAATTAATCAAATGCTAATTATTTCGTAGAAATTATTTAAACACACTTGAAAATTTAATCGACATGATTAGTAGATGTACAAGGTACAAATACATAGTGAGTCGGTTCAGTCATAATACACTTACCGGTTTGTAAACATTTAACCAAACCGAGATCCGGAGTTCACAAAAAAATTTAAGTTTGCGTACCGGTTTGGAAACCTTAAGGCTGTCATCGGTTCTAGAGTTCATTTAACTAAATCGGTTTGCGTACCAGTTTGAAAACACTTCCGAGTTCAGGAACACATAACTGTTTAAGTTTGTGTACCTGTTTGGAAACAAACCTGGTTTCGTAACCACAGTTCAAAAACGATATGCATACTTGTACGCACACCGATCCGGTTCACGAGTCACACAGATTTTCATATGATATACATGAGAATGTGTGTACCACTAATATGTAAGTCGATATATAGCTACTCCGCTACGTGTACAAGTACATGTAATACAAGTTCAGATATCTAACATTTTTCCCAGTAAAACTGATACCATTATCTTGTATCTGAATCAATAGTAATTCTATATTTCTCTAAATCGATTCGAAACATTCCTGAATAACATCAATGACACATATCATTGTTTGAGGATATTTTCGAATGATAAACTTGAATCATGATTTTGATTTCGAACAATAAATTGTCCTACTGAAATTCATCAAGTGTGAACAAATGTTCATTAAGGTTAGTCATTATATTTCGAGAAATTCGTTAACTAGATAATTAGTTCTCGACTCGAAATTCTTGTCTATGCATAATAGTTTAATTAGTTATGCGACGTCGTCTCAAATGATAGAAAGTGAATATAACTTGAGATATAGATGGTTCAGTCTTCACTTACCTTTTGTTGATGAAGTTCTCCAAAAGCTTCGGTCGATCTTCGCCTTCAAACGGTAGAACGCAATGATGAATGCCGTGATCCACTGTTTCTCAACTACGTTTTTATCCTAGTCCGAGACTTAACTAGTTGTAGTCTAGAAATCAAGATATAATTTTGACTACAAGCTTGAGATAGAACCAATTCTGAATTCGACCGAGCAATGCTCTAACACATATATCAGTTCCTTTCAATTTATTATTCGCTGCGACGATTATCATCTTTAAAACGCTTCCGATCTACATCAAACATTAATTATATTAAATATCTAACATAAATTTAATTATAAAAATTATTTAACCTTTTTTTATTATTGATTTAATGACTTAATGATTATCTTATTATTTTAGTCTATATATAAGAATCATGTATAATTTTGTGAGCTATGCAAAATGATTATAAAGGTTTGTTTTGTTAGTTTAATACTACCTCCGTCTCACTATTAGTTGACCTTCTTTATAACTAAATTATAGTGGGACGGAGGGATTAACTTATTTAAATGGGTTATGGGTGATAAAAAAAGGAGAAAATATCGTTTGGTCCTTTTTTAGGTGGTCCCATGTCTGTTTGGTCCTTTGGAAAAATGCCTTTACTGTTTGGTCCATAATTATTTAAAAATATTAAATGGACCAAAGTACCCTCCCATGTTAATTTCATCTTATTTTTTGTAGCAGTTCATTCTGTTTGATGAACTCCGGAGTTCATTCTTTCGAATGAACTCCTAATAAAAATCTAAAAACTTCTGTTTACTTGTTTTTGTAGCAGTTCATTCTGTCTGATGAACTCCGGAGTTCATTCTTCCTAATGAACTCCTAATAAAACCTATATGAAAACCGAGTTCATTGTTCCTAATGAACTCATAATAAAACCTATATAAAAACCGAGTTCATTCTTCCAAATTAACTCCTAACCAAAAAGCACAAAAAAATAGAGTTACCCATCGAAAGAAAACCTAATCAAAAACACAAAGAAACAAAGTTCATCTATCGAAATAAACAACTATTCAAAACAGAGTTCATCTGTCGAATGAACACCTAGTCAAAAAACATAAAAAAAAAAACAGAGTTCATCTATTGAATGAACACCTAATCAAAACACACATAACTCATCATCTCCATCGTCTTCTTCATCTCAACATCATCATCTTCAACATATTCATCATCTTCAACAGCAGCAGCAGCAACATCGCCATCAAAACAGCAGCAACAACAAACATCATCGTCATCAACACGATTTCATAAACATGTCTTCAAACACGAGTTCATCTCAGCAGCAGCAGAACATCGTCGTCATCGTTTTCTTCTTCTTTGTCATCGTCGTCATCGTTTTCAGAGAATGTATTCAACCTCGTTCATCATCAACAGCAACATCATCTTCATCATTAACAAACAACAAAATATCAAGATCGAAAAGATTCTTCAACATATTTGATCACCGAACACGAGCATCAAAAACATCATATTCATTATCAACACTAGCAGCAACAGCATCACGAGCATTAAATAATCTTCATCTTCATCTTCAACACGAGCAGCAACAACAACATCTTGATTTGAAATCTTCATCTTCTTGATCTTCTTCATCATCTTCAAGACAACGACTGCAACATCTTGATTTGAAATCTTCATCATCAAGACAAACTTTGTTTCTTATTTCTTTGTAAATCGTCGCATCATCTCAGCAAAAAATGGTCACATCATCTCTGCAAATCTTCATATTCATCTTCAAAAAAGATTCGTCGTCGTCTTTAAATCTTCATCATCTCTGTTCATTCTTGACATTGAACTGTTGGTTCATCTGAACTAATGAACATCATTTCAGATTTAGAAAAAAAAAGATGAGAGAGAAAGTAAATCTGAAAATGATTTCTTCTCTCTTACTTTTTTACTATATATATGGTCCAAATCTAAAAGGGTATTTCTGTCACTACAAGATGAAAATTACATCATCAATGACGTCATCCTATGACCAAACCATAATTTCTAGGACCAAACAATAATATATTTTTCCAAAGAGGACCAAACAGACAGTTGAGTGGGTCAAATGGACCAAACTCCTTCTAATATATTATTTCTAGGAGCATATGGTATTTTCTACATAAAAAAAAGATACATTTAAGAGAAGCCAAAATAAACTTCGATGCCGCTTGGAATTCTAAAATCTTGAATCTAGTTTTGGCCTAACTTTAAGAAACTGCACAAAAGATTATGTAAGAGCAAAATCTGGTTTCTTTAAATCTTCTTGTCCAGGAAAGGTAGGAGCACTAGCTCTCTTATAAGGAGCTAAATGGGTAAAGGAACTAAAGTTAAATTTTTTTTTTAGATCGAATGAGATTGCGAAAAAATATTGACTTGCACTCAAGGGAAATAAAGTTTAGTAAAATGGTAAAATGAATCTATCCTAAAAGAAGCGATGAATTTGCTGAAATATTATGATAAGTTTTTTGGTTTACCTTTCTCAGACGAATAGTTATCACGTGGCGTATAAGTTGGCTAAGGAAGCTACCAAATCTCCTCCTCACCAAATTTGTGGTTAAACGATGCCAAATTCCTTATATCCTGTTTCAATTTTAGATAAACTTAAACGTAATTTGTCCAATCCTAATAGTTTGGTAAATCAGAATTCTGCTTCGGGGGAAGAAAATGCTCTGTTGGCTGCTACCGATATCACGGAGTATGTTTTTGTGATACATGCAATCAGTAGAACTTAATCGTTTTCTGTCATGGGTTAGTTTCTTGGTTCACTTTTTTTTTTTACTTTACATCCAATTCACACACAAAAATACCAAATTAAAAAAGCTCTCCTCTCTCACTTCCTCTCAACAGTGGAAAAAAGGAAAAACCAATTGTGATAACATTTCCTACTCAGATCTAGTCTTCTTTGGGCTGGATCTAAGAGGGATTTTCATTTCGTTTTTTGTTTATAACTTGTTTTTAGAGCATTGCTCGGTCGAACTCACAAGTGTTACTATCTCAAGCATGTTGTCAAATTTAATTGATAAAAACTATATCTTGATTTCTAGTCCACATTTAGTCAAGTCTCGGATTAGGATAAAAGTGTGTAGTTGAGAATTGGATATCACTGCGTTCTACCGTTTGAAGGCAAAGATCAACAGGAGTTTTGGAGTTGTGAAGACTAAACCATATATTTCTCAAGTTTTCACCTTTCTATCTATGAGATATTGTCGCTTGACTAAACTAGACACTCATGCATAATATAAATTTAGAGTCAAGTTTATCTTGAATATCGTTCTCGAAATATGAATAATTAAGCATAAGAACATTTGTTCATACTTGATGTTTTTTCAGAAAAATTTATTGTTTATGACCTAAATTATGATTCAAGATTTAATCATTTGAAAATAGTCTGGAACAGCAATATGTATCATTGATGTTACTCGGGAATGTTTCGATTGATTATTAGAGATATATAGAACTACTGTTAATCTGGATACAAGACATTATGCATACCAGTTCACATACTAGGAGAACTGTTATCAGTACGGAGCCGCAGTACATATACCCAGTACACATACCGACATTATTGTAGTTCAGCAACGACTTTCTGGTACATATACCCGGTATTCATATCACAAAAAGTATATTGACTCGTGAATCAGGAAAGGTAAGCATACCTAATATGCAAACCGGAAAATATATGTTGGTTTTAAAGCCGAAAAGGCACGAATACCAAGTATGCAAACCATAAAATATCTTATAGTTCCTTAACTTGTTTTTGTCTTGATTAAGGGTACACGTACTATGACAAAGATATTCACGAACATGTACATTACACATACCAGGTACACGTACTTACCCTGTCGAACATTTTCAGATGCATCATAATTATTTTTATGAGATGATCGGCATTTGAACAACTCTCTAAAAAAACTTTATCTAGACATTTTTTGATCATATGTGTGACTCAAGAAAATTCTTAAAATGTTATATGAAAATGGTTAAGTTTATAGTTTGATTGGCTAGTTTCGGCTAACTGTTAGAGCATTGCTCCGTCGAACTCGCAAGTGTTTCTATCTCAAGCTTGTTTGTCAAGTTTAGTTGATCAAAACTATAGTCTTGATTTATAGTATACTTATAGCTATGTATCGGATTAAGATAGAATGTGTAATTGATCTTTAGACTTCACGACGTTCATCGATTGAAGACGAAGATCTACTGAGGAGAGCTTGGAGGAACTTCATCAACAAAAGGTATGTTGAGACTAAAACTTATACACATTTGATATTTCGAGCTGAGTTTATCTCGCTTATCTATTTCTCGAAATATGTATTGGAAGCTTTTTGCTTTAACTATGTTCATCATTATTCTTGACGGGTTTAGTTGGAGACAATTTATTTTTTGGAAACTAAATAACAAGTCAAAAGATGATCATGTGAAAATTTCCTTGAAACATCTTACATGATTTGTGTGAAACACATTTGATATCGACTTGGTAAGTTTCGTATTGATCATCCGATCACTTGAAAATTACTTGAATATAATAGTTCGTGTGAGACATATATTGTCGTCTTCTAAGTATATTTATATGATTGAAATGAGAGTTTAGAACAATTAAACATGTACAACACGGTATGCATAACTAGTATGCAAACTGTTTTGTAGTGATTCAGGTCCGGGAACCTTGTTTGAGTACCTAGTATGCGAACAGTTTAACTTTAAAAGTCCGTGAACCTTGTTTGCGTACCTAGTATGTGAATAGTTCTACCTGAGTTGGGTCCGGGACGGATGGTCACGTACCTGGTATGCGAACGGCTGGACAAGGCCAAGGTCTGGAGCTGTTATTTGTGTACCTGGTTAGCGAACACAATGGTTTAAGTTCTAAAATCGGTTAAGTATGTTTCTCATACTCATAAACTAAAACATTTATGAATTAAGGAATGCAATTTTCAAACCGTGGCTTCATGTGCATGAATTGATTCTTGTATAAGTATTTTGTACGGATTACAAATCAATCCGATTTTGTTTCAATTTGTTCATATATGTTTTTATGAGATAGTGAACAAATGAAGAACTCTATGTGATACACAATTAGATTCATTTAATTATATTTCATGTTTGATTGATCATCATATTAGATCTATAAGTATTAGATGAATATGGTTAAGACAAAAGTGTTCATATGGCTAACTTCGGTTAACTGTTATTGAGCCAACTCAATATACACGTTTAGGTACGGTTACCCATATCTAAATGAAGGTATATTATTTCATTTGTGTGTAACAAGCTAAGGCCATTTAACGGTGGAGATTAATTGCTTTATTTCTAAGCATACTTAGCTTGAATCTTAAATCAGGACTTCATCTAACGGTGAATATTGAATGCTTTGTTACTAAGTTATCTTAAATTTGATTGTAAGCAACCTGATTTGAAAGGCTATATAAGGATAACTCTAACAACTGGAAAACCTAATACTGACACTTTCTTGTGTCCTAGTTGCGTACTAGATTTGCTTCTCCTTTAACCTAGGTTTTTCCAAAACCATATTAGGTTAGCGACTTGAAGACTTCATTTTGCATTCGTAAAGCCAGATACAACTATTTTCTTTGTAGTTGTGTATTCTGATCTTACTTATTCTATCGTATTGAGTACTATCTTCTCTAAGATTTGCTCGAGATTTATCTCCGATAGGTAAGATATAAAATGTAATCACAAAGTTCTTCCTCTTAGACTTTGTGGTTCCGCGGTAACTTCTTTACTACCATGTAGTTAAGTTATTGTGAGGTGGTTGATATTTCTAGGCTGTTCTTCGGGAGTATAAGACTGGATTATAAATTGGTTCCTGCTCATATTGATTTATCATAAGACGAAACAAAAATTCATAGGTACTTCTGTGGAAGACAGATTTATCTATCAGAATAGACTTATCTGTGGGAGACAGATTTTTTTATAAGTCTTCCACTTTGGGTCGTAGCAACTCTTAATTGTGGGTGAGATAAGCTAAGGGAATCTGAAAAGGTGAGGGTACCCAAATATACCTCAAGCTAAAACTTTTCCTACCTATAAGTCCTTTCTCCGAAAGTGATTGTCTATGGACTGAATCGATAAAATACAACTAATCGGTTCACACTTCGTGTGATCGACCATGGATAGGAGATCGAGACAATACAACAACGAAGTATGTTACTTGATAAAAAGATTCGGACTTAACCAAACACAATAGGATTCACTTATCAAGTAAATAGGAATTAACGTTTGTGCGATATACTTTAGTTATAATAAAAAATTATAATGCGAAAATATAAAGTAAATGACACAGCAATATTTTGTTAACGAGGAAACCGCAAATGCAGAAAAACCCTGGGACCTTGTACAGAATTGAATACTCTCAGGATTAAGCGCTACACTAAATTACACCTAACTTCGTATAATTGAGACCAAGAAACTAAACCTATACTAGGTCCGTCTGTATTCCCACGCCTCCAACTTATGAATAAGTCACGTACTTGGAACAATTCCTTTGGTTCGTATTCCAAACACTAAAGGAACAACAAATATGTTTGGTATCAACTCTATTCAACCAAGTGATATGAGTCGGACAAAGGCTCTTCTGTTTATCTTAATATTGCATAGTGATGCTACTTTTACTTTTGAGTTTAATAATGATGAAGATAAACTGTTCTTGAAAGATGTCATGTTTGTATTGCTAATAGATTATTTCTGGTATACCGTGGTCTCCTCTGGTTGAGCAAATGGTGGAGGATTTGAAAATTTTCCCCGTGTGGTTAAGATTGAGGAAGATTCATATGTTTATGTGGAATCAAAAAGGAATTGGTATTATTGCTAGTTTTCTAGGTAAGCCCTTGATGACAGATAAGAAGACTTATGACAGATCTAGAATGAACTTTTCTAGAATTTATGTAGAGGTTGATACTTCATGTAAATTTCCTGATGAGACACAAGTGTTCATTGATGGGAAGGAAGCATTCAGAGTCAAGGTGTATATCCTTGGAAACCTCCAAAATGTTGTGAATACAAATTTTTTTGACATACTAAAGTTAAATGTCCTAAAGTTCAGCACACTGAGGTGGTGGGTAAGAAAATTCATGGAGGGATGAAGCCTTAAAGAAGTGAATGGGTTGTAAAAACTTTTAAAAAGGCTTCCAGTATAGAGGATAAGTTATATCCAGTGGAAGGGTTAGTTGAGGAGGTTTTAAATGAGCGAGACATAACCATATCATATGAAAGAATTCGGGTTCGAGAGTGATCACAAGCCTCGGCTTCTGCCTCACCAATATGGTTTTATGATAATTGCACTCAAAAAGACCGCTTTTCTAGTCTCTCATGTGTGCAAGAAGGAATAAAGAGAAAAATCCCGCACACATTGAATGGTGGGAAGGAGAACCTTCCGAGATAGTTTCTGGAGACTCCACAAAATTGTGGACAAAAAGAATCTTTTTCTGTTGATCTCTAAGAAAGGAAATCAATCATTAGTAAGGATAGGAGTACTCACTTACCTTCACATCTGATCGGAAATCAACACCACTCTCACAACATCCATAAAAACGTCTTAAGTCTTTGGTCTTCAACTGTTGATGATGAACTTCTGAATTTCGCAGAATTTTGACAATTTCTAATTGTTCTCTTCAATTTCCTTGTTGCTTGAAATTTCTTCTAAAATTCTTCTTTACCCTGGTATTTATTAAACAAAAGTAAAAACAAAGTGTAATATTTATTTATTTATTTATTTTTTGCATTAAACTGAAAATAACAAAATAATAATGAAACTACTAAAGCCATGGATGAAGGACTTTATCACTAAATTCTTCACAACCTATATTATCTTCATTAATTCTCATATTTTTCTGTTTTCTTTGCTCTTGTAAGATAAGTTTTCACTTGTGTGTAGGATTATGCTTTTTGTACCGTATCTTCACTTGTCATATAAAAATGATCTAATATTTAATTACCTTGATGGATTATTTCCAATTAGGCAGTTGTATACCCTAAATTGCTAGCATATGGTTTAGATATATTTATCATGTACCTGTGCAGCTACAGGTTAACCTCACAGAATAAAAGCGCAATGTATGCATCGATGGTAAAAGGTTCTTCATCCAGACCTGGATAAGAAACCATGGGCCGCAGAGGTTTGACACTAAATCCCTTCTTTGGTTCTGACTGTTCTTATAGAGTTTCCCATTAAAACTTACACTTTATCATGTTTCTTTTCAGGAAGATGGTAAAATCATGGAGCTGGTCACCCACAAAATGATCTGTCATAGCTAAAGGCTTGGCAGGTCACATAAGGAAGCAATCCTGAGAGAGGTAACCAACTCGAAGAAAGTTAGGTTTTCATTGCTCAAGTAACCAACTCGATAAGAATCTCAGGAATATCTCTTCGAGGAAAAAGTTAGATTTTCATTGCCATGTTTTATGTTCTTGAATCTTTCATGGTGGTGCCGAATAAATTTAGACATTATTTGAAGCAAGAAAGTCCATTCTACTCTATCGAATGCCTTCGACATATCAATTTTTAACCCCATAAAGCCTTTTTTTGATTTGGATTTTTGCATCTTATGAATAATTTTGTGAGCTATGGTTATATTTTCTGAAATCTTCCTTTCAGGAATAAAGGCAGATTGATAAGGTGAAATCATTTTTTCAAGAAGCTTTTTCATTCTCCCTGCCATGAGTTTAGAGATTATTTTATAAGTGGTATTAGCCAAAGCTATGGGTCTGAACTTTACCGGAGTGGTAGGATTTAGAGTTTTTGGGATTAAGGAGATGAAAGAGGCATTCATCTCCTTAGAGATATTCCCAGAGAAAAAAAAAAAGTTTGAATCATTTTGACTAAGTCCGGCCCAATGATGTCCCAATTTTGTTGGAAAATTTTTGGCGGGATCCATCCGGGCCTGGACTTTTGTCAGGATCCATCGAATAAAGAACATGTTTTATTTCAGGCTCTAGAGGAGTAATACATAGCATATCATTATCACTCTGATTTATACAAGTAGGGATACGATTTATCATATTTTGATCTATGTCAGGTTTTACAGTGGTAGCTATTTGTTGAAAATGGTTTGTTATACAATCTGCTATATCAGTTCTGTTATCAAGCCATTCATTGGTATCAGTCTTAAGGGTTTCAATTCTGTTCCTACGAAACCTTTGTTTCGCTTTGTTATGAAAATATTTCGTGTTTCTATCTCCTATGGTCATGTTTGATCCCTACTTTTGTCCTTCCAGAACTTTTCTTTTATGACATACCACATTGCTAATTCCTTTTTAAGTTTACATAAATCAGTACTTTGTTGGGGTATCTAATCCTTTTATTAGTTTTATCTAATTCTTTCTTGATATTCTCAATGTTGCTATATATGTCACCAAAAGTATGTTTATTCCAAAGCTTTAGTATGTGTTTGACAGTAGCAAGATTTCTGTTTGTTTTATGTGCCGGTGAACCCTGCACACTAAGATTCCAGTTCTTTTGAATCAGAGGTTTACAATTCTCATGTTTCATCCACTCTCCAAAGTATCTGAAAGGAGTAGCCCCTTCATTCCAGTGATTGTAAGTGTTTAATCTAATTGGTACATGGTCTGAAGTCAAAGGCCGGTCTTTTGTATTCCGTTGCTTGATCGAATATATTACCTTTTTCCATAAAAAAAAAAAAAAAGAACATGTGTGGTCCATAAAAATTGTGGGGTTATGGGTAACAAAAATACACAAACCCTATCAAAACCCCTTTCTCGGGAGGTCATGTTAAATATATTCACTACCTCCTCCACCCTTTCTACAGTCCTGTTCGTTTTCAAGCTAGGGTTTTATAGAGGCTGGTTAGATCTGCATATAATTTGGATTTTTAAGGAACCAAGATTTGTTGTTTTACTTTCGAACAGTTTCTTATATTGTTTGATTTGTATTTCCATGTTGCATCATACATCAATTAGGGGTATGCTTCATCTCATCTTCTTAGATGCTAATCAGTTGATTTACCTTCCTGAATTTCATTATTTTCTTTCTCTGCATCATAAAAGATTGAATTTACAGTCATGAATGGCAATGATGAAAAAAAGGCCGGTCTTACAGCTGCCTTGGGTTTAATCCCAATTTGGTAGTAGAATGATACAAAACTTTCAGAAGGTGTTTTCAGAGCCATATATTATATGCACTTGTCTTTATCTATCGTATATATATGCCTAGTTCTACGATTCACTTTCTAACTATCTTCTTGTTTATCACTACTTTTCATGCTGTTTTGCACTTTCAATTTACATCCCAACTTAGTCATTTGCAAGAATGAACCATCTGTGAGTAATTAAACACTTTTCTCACTGATAGCGCTGAGAAAAGGACTGCAGGTTCTGAGCAAGTGCCATGATTTTCACATTTGAAGAATATGGATGCAGGCATAATGAGTTCCATTATTTTGTTTTACATAGGCTACTCACAGGCCTTAACCCAATGTCGGCCGAGTAATTTCTGTGCAGTATACTAGAGTGTTTGTTGTACTAAACATAAGCGTTAATACTAATGCATTAATTGACGGTACAAACAGTTTGTGATATTGTGAGTAAGCAACTGGTATTGTTTGTTGATTTCTTTGATTTGTATTCAGTTCTCTCAATGTTGCATCTAGCAACAATTAGTCGTTAGATGGTAATCAGTTGATTTATCTTCTTCAGCTTCATTGTTTTCTCTCTATATTATATAGATTGAATTTGCAGTCGTGAATGGCAGTGATGAAAAAAAGGCCGGTCTTACAGCTGCCTTGGGTTTAATCCCAATTTGGTAGTAGAATGATACAAAACTTTCATAAGGTGTTTTCTGAGCCATATATCTACATCAGTCGTTATCATATGTGCCTACTATCTTACTGTTTATCACCATGCTGTTTTGCACTTTCTGTTTACATCTCAACTTTGTAATTTTCAAAATTGAACCATGTGTGAGTACACAACTAAACGATTTTCTCACTGATAGCGCCGAGAAAAGAACTGCAGGTTCCAAGTAATTGCCATGATTTTCACATTTGAAGGGTATGCATGTAGGTCAGTTATCATGTTTTACATTGTTGTCAAAAGATTGCTTTCTTCTTCAGGGGCTACTGACAGGCCTTCAAAACCGATGTGGTTGAGTAACTTTTGTGCACTAGAGAGTTTGTTGTAAACAACTGCATCAATTGACAGTACAAAAAGTTTGTGAGTTAGCGATTAACCAACTGGTGCTGTCTCCCGAGACTGACCTCATCCTGACTCCCAAAGGTTTTTACCCTTGGAGCCGATTCTCTTGGCATAGTATGCTACAATTTATAGGTGGTTTAGTTGTTTTGAAATCAATATATGAGATTCGACAATACAAATCACTTCACTGTGTAGTAGTTTGACGTGGAATCAAGTATCATTTTGACAATGTGGATTGTGGTTATTTGCAAGGTAGAGATTAAAGTCGTTGGAGGTGGGGTTCTGTATCAGCGCAGAAGGAGCAACAACCACATCTTGCTGTTGTATGCAATTTTTTACCATATAAAAATGGTCTAATATTACCTTGATGGATTATTTCCAATAAGGCAGTTGTAGACCCTAAATTGCTAGCATATGGTTTAGATATATTGATCATGTATCTGTGCAGCTACAGGTTAACCTCACAGAATAAAAGCACAATGTCTGCATCGATGGTAAAAGGTTCTTCATCCAGACCTGGATAAGAAACCATGGGCCGTAGAGGTTTTACACCAAGTCCTTTCTTTGGTTCTGACTGTTCTTACAGAGTTTCCAATTAAAACTTACACTTTCTCATGTTTCTTTTCAGGAAAATGGTAAAATCATGGAACTGGTCACCCACAAAATGGTCTGTCATAGCTAAAGGCTTGGCAGGTCACATAAGGAAGCAATCCTGAGAAAGGTAACCAACTCGAAGAAAGTTAGGTTTTCATTGCTCAAGTACCAACTCGATAAGAATCTCAGGAATATCTCTTCGAGGAAAAAGTTAGATTTTCATTGCCATGTTTTATGTTCTTGAATCTTTCATGGTGGTGCCACTCCACTCAGCGTTGCTCAACCTAAATTAGACTGTATTCTTAGGTGAGAAGCATGGGTTATTGTCTATTAAGACTTGAAATTAATCCATAGAGGGATGTCATGATGAAAATTTCCCACACATGCAGGTGTTGCTATGCAGCTGCCGCCTTGGTACAATTTTTCTAGTGAGTTATGTAACTGTACAACCCTAGCGAGTTATGTTACTTGTGTAACTGATGGATATATGTATGTTTCCATAGAGAAATTTGATTTATATGGATTATGACAAAATTGAAGGACTTGCAATACCACGGCCTTTTGTTAAGGCATTGTTTGCTTGAACATGGCCTTCATCTCATCTGGTTTATCTTTTTATTTGCTCTTGTGATTGCTGGTTTCTGTTGGAACCGAAATGCGAACTGATTACGACTTTTCCTTGGTTTAAATATAGACAACTGATATAAAATTAACTACCTGACAAGTTAGGGTTAGCCTGCGAGTTATAAATTGCCAGCTCTAGCTCTACTGTCAAATTTTTACCTTTTTTTTTTTTTTTTTTTTTGACACGATCAGCAGAGAAGAAGAAAAGAACAAAGAAAACAGAAACGTAGCCAAAATCAGGAAACAAATCACAACCTATGGTAGATTTTTTTGGCTACTATCCTCATGAAGGATGCCTGTAAACTCATCTCCTAACTGCGTTCAGTCTAACACCTCAGATGAAGAAGGTGGGACGCGGTCAGTAACCACAGCTGTCATGGAATCCATACCAAAATGAACTCTTCTAAATCTCATATAAATAGCCGCCTTCATACATGCTTCAACACCTTACAGCTCATGACCCAGAACAGAAATGACATGACCACACCCTGCAACAGCAAACAGACAAGCGCCAGGGTTATCTCTAATTATAGCTCCAAAACCACCCAAGACATCACCTAAAGAACCATCTATGTTTATCATAACAGTATATAAACCAGGTCTTAACCAAGTACATCTCAATTCCACTCTAAGCTAGAACTGACAAGGCACATTCCAATTGCAGAAAAAATATTTTGTCTGAGGGTTATCATCAACCTGATATCTTGAGCAGCTAATTTCACTTTCACATCTTGAATGATCATCCAACTTACCAGGTCAGTAGAGTTGTTCTGCTGTCTGAATACTCTGGCATTTCTTTCCCTCCAAATATGATAAACATAATTATTAAAGCACGATTTATAAAAGGGGATACCAGTCCTACTAAGTGGTGATACTATTTCATCGATCCAACGACCAGGATCGGTGGGATCTTTTTCTCCTATATGAAACGGTATCAGCACTTAGTAGAACTGGTATCCCCCTTTATAAATCATGTATTAAAGGTGAGGTTTCTAACATAAGTAATAACATACTTACCCACAAAAGCACCAATTAATCTCCTCCTTCTAGTTAGCTCTTAGCCCAGTGGCACAACCTAGCTTGATAAGAAGACGTTGCCAAATCTGACAAGAAAAGGGACGTTGCAAAAAAAAAAAAAAAAAAAGTCCTCATTCTCAATACTCTGGTCACAAAGGACACAAGTAAGAGATACCTTCAACCCCCACTGAATAAGTGTAGCTTTAACCGTAAGTCTATGATGAAGAACTACCCAAGTGATGAAGGAATGTTTAGGAATGTGTAACTTGAACCACATAAGACCTTTCTACTCAGGATAGTCCCGAGAACCACGATAGTAAACTTACCAGATGAGCTAGGAGTCCAAATAACCTGATCCCCTTCCCCATAATTAACACATACAATTCTAATTTGATTAACCATTTCAGCTGTAAACAAGTCATTACTATGAGGCAATTTCTACTCATCATTCTCACTATATTCATAGGATCTACGATCTCTATCAAGAAACACATTGTTAATAACATCACCTGAGATCCAGTCCACCAATCTACCATTAGGTTTCCAATTGCCAGTGAGAAAAGAAGTAGCAACTCCATTACCAATATTCGTTTTTAACAATTTAGCAACCTCCTCCCTTTGACCAAGAATATTTCTCCAACTCCAAGAAGCATCTTGAGGACACTTCATAGTCCAGAAACATTTATCTTTTATCAAGTTGAACCAAGTCAGTCCACAAGGATTTCTTATTAGAGACTAACTTCCAAACATGTCTCATGATAGCAGCAAGTCTGCAAGTCTCTAACATCTAGACCTCCCTTTTTATTCATAAGAAGAAAAAATTTGGTTCCAACTGATAGGTATACTAGTTTTGTTTTTAAGATCAGCATTACCCCACAAAAGCCTTTTAAATATAGAGTTCAAGCATTTGATAACTTTCTTAGGAAGAATAAAGATGGATAGCCAATAAAATACCATGCCATTAAGAACAATCTTAATAAGAAGTAACCTACCACCATAAGTGAGGGATTTAAACTTCCAAGATTTGACCTTGTTAGTAACATTATCAATAAGAGGTATACAATCCTGAAACGAAAGTCTAGAAGATAATAAAGGTATACCAAGATAACGCACAGGGAGATCACCAACTACACAACCAAGGCAAGAAACAATGTTATTCAAATTAACCTCATTCACTGAAGAATGGAAAAGAGAAATTTTTTCTTGACTCACCTCAAGCCCAGTACAAGCATTGAATCTCATAAGAGCAGTATGAAGAGAAGAAGAAGACTTCAGCTCACCTTTGAAAAATATTAAAATGTCATCAGCAAAACAAAGATAAGTAATATAGGGAGAATAGCATTTAAGATGAAGAGAAAATTCTCTATTATTCACTTGTTGTTGAAGGCATACACTTAATATCTCCATCACCATAACAAACAAGTAAGGGGATAAAGGACACCCTTTTCTAAGACCACGCTTAGTCCCAAAAAACCATTAATCATAATTGAGAATCTAGAAGTAGAAATACAACAATTTATCCATTCAATTAACAAATGAGGAAAACCAAAATTTTGTAGAGAAATAATAACGGCCCTCTAACTCACGGTATCATAAATCTATTTTCAAACCACACCTAGATGCTCCTTTAGGTCTATGATAGTTCCTCAAAATATCACGAGCTAGCAAAACATTATCTTGAATGGGTCTCCCAGAATTAAAAGCTGACTGATTAGCATTGATTAAAATTCCTAGCACATGCTTTATTCTTAAATAAATGATCTTACTAAAGAATTTATACAAAAAATTACACCAAGCTATAAGTCTAGAATCCAGAACAGAATTTGGGTTATCCTTTTTAGCAACAAGGGTCAAGAAAGTACTATTTACCTCCTTAATAGTTTATCACTCTTGAAAATTTTTTGAACAGCTGCAGTGAAGTCATCTCCCACAATACTCCAACAGAATTTGGAAAACCAACTAGAGAAACCATCAGGGCCTGGACTCTTGGTAGAATCAATGGAAGATAGACTCACGAAAATTTCATCTCTAATGACATGCCTAACAAGATTATTTCTATCTTCATCCTTAAGAATATCATCAAACTGAATAGTTTGAAAGTTTAAGTATCTTCAATAAAAGTACTAGAAGTATCATCAAACAAGGAAGAATAAAAATCAATGCATTTTAAAGCAATTTCATCATCTTCTTGCAATAATACATTATCTCTAAACATTAAAATAAGAATGTTATTTCTATTGTACTGTTTTCTCAAAGAATTGTTGAATAAATGAGTATTGGAATCCCCAAGACTCATCCATTTCACTCTAAATTTTTGCTTAGCAATGGATTCTTCATATCTTGTGGCCTTAGCAAACTGTTGAATAACAAATTTCTCCTTGATGGAAGATTCAACATAGAGAGGATGGTATTGAATATGCTTCTGAATATCTCTCAACTCCAGCATAGCACTTTCCACTTGAGTAAATACATTTGTAAATCTCTCATTCTTCCGATGAATTGTAACAGCTTTAACTCTCTTGACTTTAGTAACAAAAATAAACATTGAGTTACCTCTAACTGAAGTAGACCAAGCACTCTTAAACTGCTCCAAAAAGTCATCTTCCCCAGGCATAAAATTAAAGAACTTAAAGGGAGGAAGACCATGATGTAGATCTTCATAAATAGAAACCACAATAGAAGAATGATCAGAGATACCAGCTTCAAAGAAATCAGCCTTGGAATCAGGAAAATCACTAACCCATTCCATGTTAACAAGATCTCTCTAACTTAGATATGATTCTACTCTCATCAGTATACCCATTAGTCCAAGTATATAAACTACCGGAAAAAGCTAGATCAAAAATATGACTATCCTGGGTACAATTCCAAAACTCAAGATAATTCTGGGGAGTCACATCACCTCCCATTTTCTCATGAGGAAATAAGAAAAAATTGAAGTCACCAACCACTAACGAAGGGAGGGAACTAGAAGAAGTATAACCTTGAATATAAACCTACGGTTGTTGTCTCACCACTGCATCATTACTTCCATAAACAAAGCAAACAAAAAAGTTCAAGCTCCTACTAATAGTTACTTCAACCAACACCAATTGTTCTGAAGTATGAACAATAGACATATGCACCTCCAAGGGGTCCCATCCAATCCTTATCCTACCAGAATCATTATTCAAGTAATTATCCTTAAAATGCCAATCAGGCCTAATAGCCCTTCTTATTTTATATTTATTATGACTCTGAAAATGAGTCTCAATGATACCCAGGATAAATAAATTATTAGTCCTAATAAAATTCCTAATGTTTACTTGCTTAAGAGGATCATCCAATCCCCTTATGTTCCAACAACCAATTTTAAACTTCATTACTGACTAGAGTTTTTTTCTTGAAGACCCTCTAGCAGATTTCTTTTAAATCTGACCCCGTTTGGTGGATACTTTTAACTCCCTTAGAAGCTTGACCATTCTTTTGGATAAACTCCTTCGTCAAATCCTTAGATATATCTAATGTTCAATTACCGAAGTAATCGTTTAAGATTAAACCAACAACACTATTAATCCAAAGAATTGTGTTGATGCCGATCTACTCAATTTATCAATCCAATCTATCACAAGGATAAACCGATTATTAATTGTATCCAATTTTACCGAAACAAGTATTATGCACACCAAAGATTATGAACCCACAAATCAGAAATATTCAATATCTTCTTCGTCTTCAAATCTTCTTAGATCTTCAATAATAACCTGCACACAATCACTTGAATCTCTTGTGATCAATCACGCACAGAACGGAGTCTGTTAATAATGGATTATCACAAGATCGTCTTTAGAACTAACAACAGTCTAAAGATCCCTGTCGAAACTCTGAACTAGTTTGAGTGAATCTTATATCAGAAGAGAAGATTCTCAAGCATAAACAAACTAGGTGCAATCAAAGTTCAACCACCGTTAGTCAATCAAATCAATGAAAACAAAATATAAACCGCAATTATCTAGTTTCCCACCAACGGTACACGCTAGAGCTTTTCATCCCAAAGAAGACTTTAAACTGAGCGGCCGCAAGAGATTTCGCCTAATTAGGTTACTCTCCTCTCCGAATAGGCGGCTACACCAGTAAAAACACAACAAAGAGGAAGCTTGTTGTTACGAAGGATTAGTTTGGTAGAAAGGCAAACTTCAAGTATTTATAGACAAGGAAGTTTGGACACCAAGGAATTTCCAAAACCGAAAATATTCTCAAGATATTCATTAAAGCAAAAATTTGGGTTCCATAATTCCTGGAAATGCTCTGTCCAAAATTAATGATCGAAATTTCTCAGAAAATCTCTAATTAGTAAATACACATTATTAATTCTTATTTTCCCAAAAATGAAGTTAATTACCTTAATTAAAAGATTCTTAACTTATTTATGTTTCGATCCTGGGATTCTCTTCCCTTAGCTATTAAGGAATAGCTTTGAACAATTAAAGAAATAAACATTCACAGCACGTGTTCAAAGTATATCAACATCCTTACTTTGTAAGTTCTCTTTCACACTTACAACCTTGAAATCGATTTTCCACACTTCCAAACAAGTTTAGAATTGGTTCATCTGACTTTCAAGAACTATGTGATTGATCAAATAACATTCAATCACAATCATGGGTTTAACGGTTCTACCAAAACAAGTTTCGGTTCTACCTTCCATGTGAGTACTGTGCATAGTCACGCTATATTTCCAAAATTCGGTTGACTAGGTACTAGGATCGGTTCCCCACATATATATGGTATCTAACTTATTTTTGTCGCACATGTCCATAGGATCGTGTAGCGCTCCCAAAGCTAACAGCTATCTAATCCAAGAGATTAACTAAATAAAGAGGCGTTAAGGATCTAAAGCATATACTTAAGCAATCAATTAAGAAATCTGTTGCCCCACTCAGAAAATATATACAAGAACTTCTTTCAAATGATACATATACATTAGTGTTCTGGTTTACAAATAGAATATAAACACAAATCAAAAATAGGGGAAGTTATCTAATTAAATCCTCAAAGCTTTCGTCGCCACGTGCACATCTTGATCTGTCTCTGAAACTGAAAATGGGAACGGGTGAGAACATCATCCCTAAAAAGAGTGCCCACTGGAAATAACATTTTACTTTTAAGTAAACATCGACATGATTTGGAAAACAATACATGTTTTCCTAAACATTAAAAGACAATCAAGTCACTGAATTAACCAACATGTATATGAAACTCCTTCTTTATTTCTGTGATGACATTTACACACCGGATTGGTGACAATTACACACCAACCATTATTTC
The DNA here is from genome assembly GCF_003573695.1 of Papaver somniferum. Taxonomy (NCBI): domain Eukaryota; kingdom Viridiplantae; phylum Streptophyta; class Magnoliopsida; order Ranunculales; family Papaveraceae; genus Papaver; species Papaver somniferum. Next base: position 13,145,389 of record NW_020622934.1, on the reverse strand, counting down.
TGTGGTGACATTTACACACCGTAATACTGGTGACAATTACACACCTAGATAGTATGTGGGTGAATGTACACATCCGTAATATTGGTGACAATTACACACCTAGATATTCTGGGTGACAATTATACACCCAAATGTGCATGGAAGTATAAATGAAGGAGCGTATCCTATGTACCACATAAGGAAATTCTTATTTCCCATATCAATTCATAAAGACGGATCAAACATTACCGTTCCTTTCCAAGAAATGGAAAGATTAAAAGAAATAACAGAACTTTCGGAAATCAAATTAAACAATGCATGGAATGCATAAACGAACAATGCATGAGTTTGTTAAACATAAATCTTTGTAAAATAAAACATCAATGATCACAAAAGAGTTAAATGTATTCCCACCTCTTTTAATGAGAAGCCATGCCTATCTCGAGATCCACGTTCCACTGGTTCATCCTTTGAACGATCGTTGTTAAAGAACTAAATGTTAATCATATAAGCACTCTAAGAATCTAGCCAAAATGGCTCACACAAGAAACATGCAAGTCTAACTAATGGTTTTAAGACCATTTATGACTTTACACCTTCCTATTCTCTAACTTTAGCATGTCTAAGGGTTTATTAGTCCAATTGGGTTGATTCTATAGTCCATTTGAATAGTCTTAAGAAGATATACAATTATGTATAAAAACCAAAATCTAAATCGGATTTTAAGGGTCCGATTCATATTTATTAGGAAAACTGGATATAAGCCCAAGTTAACTAAATAATCCCATTAACTAAGGTCCAGTCCATCCGAGTCAATTAACAGCCAAACTTAACTGTCAAGCTAACAGTCAACGCCAGTCAAAGGTCAAAGGTTAACTCGGTCAATGGTCCATTGTGTCAAACCGATTCAACTCAGATAATAGGGTTAACTCGACTCAGTCAGTTATCTAAGTCATCTAAAAGAAAACGAGTCAGACTAACTAAGTTCAGTCAGACAAGCTAAAGGTTCTCACGCAACTACAACTCAAATTCCAGTTCAACCTCAAACTATACATTACATCAGTTCATTCATTCATAAACAAACTTCATAAATCAACTTCAAAAACAATCTTAGCTTTACCTGCAAATGCAGTTGCAAGCTTTCACTGAGGAGATTCAACTAAGCTCATTCATCTAACCTTCATTCCTATAACTCAGTCACGTAACATCAGGTTCTCATTTAGTTCTAATTTCAACATTTCCACCTTTTCATCACCAATTTGACCCTTCCCTGCATATTACAGCACCACCACAACTAAACCAATCCACCACAATCCAATACAAACCTATATATACAAACCATTCTTACTTCACTACAACTCATCTACAATTCTCATGGCATCATCACTATTATCATGGTAAAACATTCAACACTTCATCTCAGGCAATACTTAATTTTCAATCCTAAATCTCTACCAACTCAATTGAGTTCAACTGGCATCTCCACCTGCAGATATCATAGTTCACTATCAATTCACTTCAAAACACCTGCAATTTCACAGAAACCACCACTAACTCCTTAGAACTCTCATCTACATCTCAATAACAACTTCACCATTACTAAAGACAATTTAACACACTCACTCCATCTGACTCAAACTTAGTTCGATTACTACCACTTCACTAACTTCATCTCAAGAAACTAATAAACTTCTTCATAATCTCCACACTATCAAATCTTCACAATCAAACCTGCAATTCAGTTTAATCATATTCACCACATCAACAACTTCAATTCCACTTCATCACTACCACCAATTTCAGTTGAACATATCTCAATTCCACTTTCTAAAACAAAACTCATCACCTCAGTTCTCTTGCACCTGCAAAATAATAACTCCCCCATTTCCGTTCAACTCATATCACCACCACCATTACAGTTTCATCACTAAACATTTAATACTAGCTTCATTAACCACATACACCCAATAATCAGAATGAATAGCTTAACAAGATTAACCTAAAAGAAAAATTACCTTGTAACAGTCCCACTGTTGTTGACACACCCGTCCCAGTTGAGACAATGGGTGATGTTACAAATAGACATCACAGTCTCCATGATCACATGTACCCCAAAAGAACAAGTCAGTTATCATGTATCGTTTTACCCCAGACTGATGGCCCATTTGAATTGAATGAAAGCATGATACAAATACTTCTGATCTATCAAGGGGTTGATTCTGAAAACCCCTATCATCATGTAAGAGAGTTTGAACAAATTTTTCGCACTATGCAGCCTGATCATATGTCCGAAGACTCTCTGAAATTGCGTTTGTTTACATTTTCTTTAAAGGAAATGGCTAAAAAATGGTTTTATAATTTGAGACCACAGACAATCACCACTTGGAACCAACTTACAAGTCAATTTTTCAGAAATTTTTTTCCACATCATAGGACAATTGCTATTCGTCAAAATATTAATTGTTTTTTCCAGTTAGATGAGGAGACTCTTTTTCATTATTTTGAACAGTTTAATGATTTGTTAAGTGAATTCCCTCAACATGGATTTGAGAAATGGAGACTGGTCGTTATCCTCTATGAGGGACTAGACTTTAATTCTCGATCCATGGTTGAATCTATGTGTAATGGTGAATTTATCGATAAAACTGTGGATGATCCGTTAGGGAAACTAAGACAGTGTCATATGCTAGGAGTGATCTTCATGGGAGGGAGTCTGATTTTGACTCTGATATAAACATGACATGTATGGCTAAGAGAGTTGAAGCTCTAGAGAGGGCACAAATGAAGATGTTGTTCTCCCTAACTCATGTACCCAAACTGAAATATATGATTGTACCTTGTGTGGTAGATTAGGTCATCTTGTTGAGAACTGCCCTGTTTTGCATGACTTTAGGCAGTCCAGAACACGTCATATTGATGCTCCCTATCAGAACCATTCCTACTCGCAGACTTGCAATTCAGCATGGAAAAATATCTGTTTCAATGATACTGATAATGAATTAAATTATGAAAATAGTATGTTTAGTCCCACTCATGCAACTGATAATGAATATGAACCTAATCCAGAGGTAATCGAGTCGGCTAGAGACACTATAGTTTTGAATAGGGAAGTGCATCTTTGTTACGATGATGATGATAACGATTTAATGTTGGAAGAGCATGTACACTCTGACAACGTTCTTACGAAATCCCCTGTTTCTGAGACATTAGATTCTGTTGATGCTTCTGTCGATTTTCTTATTTGTAACACTGAATTTTTTGGGTTATATGGTTACTCATTTTGAGCATGTGCAGTTTTCTTGTGAAGAGGAGCATAACACACAACTTGTGTATGACTTAGGAAAGGTTGAATTTTCTGTAGACATTAATAATTCTATGTATGAGTCGATCCTATGCTTGACATGAAAATTTTGGATGACCATGCTTCTGAATTGGGATTCGCTGATTTATTCAATGACTGTGAGCATGATAGAGTACTACTTGCTTCTTCCTTGGGAAAAACTAGACTGCATAGTGATATTTTGAGCCTAGAAATGAATGTAAGTTAAATGCATCTGATTCCCTGCCTAGAACACAGTATATTTCTCAATCTGATTTTCTTATGCATGACGCAGAAGTTTTGGATAATGATGATTCTGAAGTGGGATTTGATGTTTTTTTCTTTGAATGTGAGCATGATTTACCTGTTTTTGACTTAGGGAGAGTGTATGATCGTACTAACGATCTTACACACGACAACAACTTAAATGTGCCAACTTCCCTGCCCATCTCACAAACTGGTAATCTTGCATCCAACCTAGATTTGGTTTGTAACAACATTGTAAAACCAACTTTTCTAAGAGGACCTAATCTAGGATTGGAACTGTGTTCCTCCCAAGTCCTCTTGGACTATTTTGCATCAAAGTATAACACCTTTAAGGAGCCACAGTTGGAATACACTTTTGTTTCTCTGCCCGTTCCTAACACAATTCATTTTGAACTAGACCTTGTGCATGATGAACCCCCAAATCTGAGAGATTTTGTGTCCAAAAGTATATCCATTGAAAAATCCAGGTTTGGGGGTAGCTCATTTTGTTTTGCAGTCTCACTTTCATTTCTGTCCTATTATAATTGTGTGAAGCTGTTAAAATTTATGCACTCCGTCTTTTGGGTTGATCCTCAACTCTTTCGATTACTGGTATATGGTGAATCATCATTGTATAATCCAATAGGTAATTATATTCTCTAAGATCTTCTTGTATATATGTGTGCTAATGCAGTGTGACATCAACTGAGTTATCTTTGGATTCTATCCTTGAATAATGAAGCTCTAATCTTGCTTTCGCCGACGTACCGGTAATCTCTACCCTTTTCTCTACTCAGCATGGTTCTCATGGTATGTTGCTCTTTAAATTCTTATTATCTTTTGAAAGATTGAAGACAATGTTAGATTTAGGTGTGGGGGAGTGTTATGCATATAGAGTTTTCAGTATTTTCTTTTCCTTTTATTTATAAAAAAAAAACAACCAAAAATTCAAAATTTTTGTAAATACTTGCATAAAACCTCCAACTTTTAGAGATCTTAGAGTCACTACCATGATACTAGATGTGTTGACATAGAGAGACTGACCGAAATAACTGAACTTGGAAATTTTCTTTTCCTTGAATCATCTTATAGTATGACTTACCGTTCAAGTGATTTCTCTTGTATTCAATTAGACTCGTAGATTACTATTTTCTTGAGTAAGAATTGAATCGAGAAAGAGAGATATAACTCTTTGATATACTTTAGTGAGATTGAGTATAGTTGATTCTCTTGAAAGTATATTGAAGTTAGTCCATACAGATTGCTAATCGAAATCAAGACTTATAGTTTAAAGGAAAAGAAAAGACTGAAAACCAAAGACTTTATTCAATTAGCCGAGTCATAGTCCAAAATTCTTTAGATCGAAGTGACTCTATAATTTTAGTGTTTGACATACCTTCAAACCATTTTGAGTCATCTAATATTGGCAAAACGTTAACTGAATCAACCATTAGATTCAATTCTTATAGTTTGGATCACACCAAACACAGATTGTTAGATCTTTTCGTGTTTGCCTGCTCTGATACCAATTGAAAAGTAGAGATTACCCAAATATACCGCAAGATAAAACTTTTCCTACCTATAAGTTCTTTCTCCGAAAGTGATTGTCTATGGACTGAGTCGAGACAATACAACTAATCGGTTCACACTTCGTGTGATCGTATATGGATACGAGATTGAGACAATACAACAACGAAGTATGTTACTTGATAAAAAGGTTCAGACTTAACCAAACACAATAGGATTCACTTATCAAGTAAATAGGAATTAACGTTTGTGCGATTTATTAATTATAATAAAACAATTATAATGCGGAAATATAAAGTAAATGACACAGAAATATTTTGTTAACGAGGAAACTGCAAATGCAGAAAAACCACGGGACCTTGTCCAGAATTCAATACTCTCAGGATTAAGCCGCTACACAAAATTACACCTAACTTCGTATAGTTGAGACCAAGCAACTAAACCTATAGTTCACCTAGTTCCGTCTGTATTCCCATGCCTCCAACTTATGAATAAGTCACGTACTTGGAAAAATTCATTTGGTTCGTATTCCAAACTGTAAAGGAACAACAAATCTGTTTGGTATCAACTCTATTCAACCAAGTGATATGAGTCGGACAAAGGCTCTTCTGTTTATCTTAACATAAACTCCTTAGTCAGGTCCTTAGATCTATTATATGTTCAATTACCGAAGTAATCGTTTAAGATTAAGCCAACAACACTATTAATCCAAAGAATTGTGTTGATGCCGATATACTCAATCAATCAATCCAATCTATCACAAGGATAAATCGATTATTAATTGGATCCTATTTTACCGAAAAAAGTATTATGCACACCAAAGATTATGAACCCAAAAATCAGAAATATTCAATATCTTCTTCGTCTTCAAATCTTCTTAGATCTTCAATAATAACCTGCACACAATCACTTGAATCTCTTGTGATCAATCACGCACAGAACGGAGTCTGTTAACGATGGATTATCACAAGATCGTCTTTAGAACTAACAACAGTCTAAAGATCCCTGTCGAAATTCTGAACTAGTTTGAGTGAATCTCATATCAGAAGAGAAGATTCTCAAGCATAAACAAACTAGGTATAATCAAAGTTCAACCACCGTTAGTCAATCAAATCAATGAAAACAAAAGATAAACCGCAATTATCTAGTTTCCCACCAATGGTACACGCTAGAGCTTCTCAATCCCAAATAAGACTTTAAACTGAGCGGCCGTAAGAGATTTCGCCTAATTAGGTTACTCTCCTCTCCGAATAGGCGGCTACACCAGTAACAACACAATAAAGAGGAAGCTTGTTGTTACGAAGGATTAGTTTGCTAGAAAGGAAAAATTCAAGTATTTATAGACAAGGAAATTTGGACACCAAGGAATTTCCAAAACCGAAAATATTCTCAAGATATTCATTAAAGCACAACTTCGGTTTCCATAATTCCTGGAAATGCTCTGTCCAAAAATAATGATCGAAATCTCTCGAAAATATCTAATTAGTAAATGCACATTACTAATTCTTATTTTCCCAAAAATGAAGTTAATTACCTTAATTAAAAGATTATTAACTTATTTATGTTTCGATCCTGGGATTCTCTTTCCTTAGCTATTAAGGAATAACTTTGAACAATTAAAGAAATAAACATTCACAACACGTGTTCAAAGTATGTCGACATCCTTAGAGCGTCCACAGTGGGCGACCAAACCCAAATTTTTGGTCAAAAAACATGACGCAGTGGAACAGACTAAAGATCAAATTCCAGACTAAACCCAAATTTCGGACTATATTTGGTCTGGGACCAAGACCAAAACCAAATTTGGTCGAGCGGAGTTATAATGTCCGTTTGGAATGGGGCGGAGTTATAATGTTCGTATGGAGTGGGGCGAACAATTCATCAACCGCCCCATGAATAAGAAATAAAAATAAAAATTGGGCGAACATTTCAAATCCGCCTGAACAAACAAACAAAAAAAAAATATAATGGGGCGGACATTTCATCAACCGCCCCATGAATAAGAAAAAAACAGAAAAAGTGGGGCGAACATTTCAAATCCGCTCGATCAAATATAGTCGATCACCATAGTGTGACACCGCATACTAAACTCAAATTTGATCGTATTTTTTGATCTTTGATCTTTGGTTTTGATCGCACCATTGCAGTTGCTCTTATGTCGTAAGTTCTCTTTCACACTTACAACCTTGAAACCGATTTTCCACACTTCCAAACAAGTTTAGAATTGGTTCATCTGACTTTCAAGAACTATGTGATTGATCAAATAACATTCAATCACAATCATGGGTTTAACGGTTCTACCAAAACAAGTTTCGGTTCTACCTTCCATGTGAGTACTGTGCATAGTCACGCTAGCTTTCCAGAATTTGGTTTACTAGGTTCTAGGATCGGTTCCCTACATATATACGGTATCTAACTTATATGTGTTGCACATGTCCATAGGATCGGTTTCCCTTTGCCTAGAAACGTGTTGCACATGTTCATAGGATCGGTTCCCCTTTCTGCTATAAACCTTGCTGCACCTCATACAAGGACCGGTTCCCCTTTGTGATGTACTGCATCTCTTACTAAGATAGGTTACCCTTTCCCATATTTGGTTAGACATAAAATCACAAACCCGATCATACCATCTCAGGTGATTACTTAAGATCGTTTTCACTAATAAAAGTCATACCAATACATAAGTCAGGCCTTTGTGAATAGTTCTATAGAACACAAACAAGTCGTGAACGGTTATACTCAATCACACATATTGGTTGTTCATAAGATATGCAATGAATAACAAAACCAATAACGCCTGGTGATTTCCTTTTCGATTCACAAACAAGTTTATGAACTTACTTCCTTAGAACACATGTAAAACATTGTTCCCTAGGATGAAATCCTCACCTCATGCCCATACATAATCACAATAGCATTCAAATGATTATGGCGATGTCTTATCTACAAAGTTTAATGGTTAAGCAATAAACCTCGTATTGTATTCCTCAATATTATGTCTATATAGAGTTCAAATATGCTTCGCAGTTTTGTTTTCAATATGCACGACTTGAAAGATACGTTAGGGAATGAAACAGTTCAAGTCAAATATCACTAACCTCAAGTGTAAGGATGATTGTTGTCGTTGTAGCTCCTTTATTCTTCACATCTTCAAGTCTTCGCAATACTTGTAATGTCTCCTTATCCTAATACTTTCAAGCTAACCTATACGAAGTTGACTCTAGTACATAATCAAGCGACTCTTAACATGAGTTTTGATTCACTAAAATATGACAACCAAACTTGACATACGAACGCTTGGTGGGTTCAACCGAGCAATGCTCTAACAGAATCAAGTGCAAAAAATCCGACGTGGTTATAGAGGCGTAAGGAACGTGACTGTGCCTTAATCGGTGTGAGACTTGGTTATGGCTCAACTACATTCCAGTCCGAATTTGAGTTGTAGTAGGCTAGTGTCTGTAGCGGCTTAATGAAGTGTGGTGTTCAAATCTGGAATAGGTCCCGGGGTTTTTCTGCATTTGCGGTTTCTTTGTTAACTAAATTTCTGGTGTCTGTGTTATTTATTTTCAGCATTATATTTTTATATAATTGAAATATCACAGGTTGCGCGTAGTTCAATCAGTTGATAAATCCTACCTTTTTCGTTGGATATAACTTGATTGACACTTGGGCATTGGTATTTGGTACCGTCCAAGTTATTTCTCATATCAATCAGGCTCACAGATTTCTATCTATTCGTTTTGCTGGTTGCCTTGAGAAATAAAGATAAAGATCTTTGATATATCTCTTGATAGAGCTCGCTATTAAGTTGGTGTTCTCGTAAATATATTAGAGTTTAGTCCATACAGATTTCTGAACGAATTATAGGCTGTGGTTGTTATACCCCCGCTTTTTCACTAACCTTTCAAGAACAAGTCATTGTACACATTTCGATTATGGTCCACCATAACCAGAGTGTATATTCTGTTATGTTAATATCAAAGTTAAGTTTTTCAACTAACGGTGATTATTGATTGCTTGATTCAAAAGCTACCTTGGCTTAAATCCAAAGCAACCTTGACCTTGAAAGTCTATATAAGGAGAACCTCTAACAACTGGGATTTCTGAATCCTTGACACTATTCTTGTGTGTCCTAGTTGTAAACTAGAGTCGTCCTCTCCTTCAAACCCTTTTAGGGTTTAGCGACTAAAAAGACTTCACCAATGGATTGATGAAAGCCAGGTCGAACTATCTTTTCATTGATAGTTCGTATATCTTGATCTTGTTTTGATTGTTGAGCTTGCTCCAACAAACAAGATAGATATAAATCACAAAGTTTCTTCGTCTTAGACTTTGTGGTTCCACAAGTTTATACTTGTGAGGTGAATAATAATCTAGGCTGCTCTTCGGGAGTCATAAGACAGGATTTTGAGGTTTGCTAGACTTTTTCTATTACAATCGATTTCATACCTCACCTTGATCTTTGATCAGAACGAAAATCACATATATGATTACCCGTGGGAGTCAGATTGGTTTAAAGTCTTTAATTGAGTTGAAGCAACTCTTAGGCTATAAGGATTCATCTAAGGGAATCAATTGCGCGGAGTCCTGCTGGGATTTAAAAGGCGTAAGGAGCGTGGCTGTAACTGAATTGCTATGATGGTTTAATTCGGTCTCAACTATATTCCATTCAGATGTTCTGATAGTAGGCTAGCTAGTGTTCGTAGCGGCTTAATACAATTTGGTGTCCAAATCTGGACTAAGTCCCGAGGTTTTTCTGCATTTGCAGTTTTCTCGTTAACAAAAATTCTGGTATCTGTGTTATTTTTTTTCCGCATTATATTGTTTATCTTTATAATTGAAATATCACAAGTTGTATGTAAACAAATCAAAGTAGATATATTCATCCTTGTTTGTTGGATACGACTTGATTGATTTTTGGAATCGTCCAAGTACTCTCACACATAATCAGGTTCACGGACTTGCTTCTATAAAAATTTCGATTGTGAAAGAAAGAGATATAAGCTCTTCATATAATTCCTGATTGGGATTCACGTATTCGGTTTAGTCCATACATGTTGCCTAAGAAAAGTTGGTGGTGAATTTTGGTATCCCCACGTTTTTACTTGTTCTTAATTTTACCTAGGTTTAGTTATGTTTTTCTCTGGCAATTTGATATATTTTGTACACCATTATGGTGGGTTTTTTTTTTGGGATATTTTGATTTTGGGTCACTCAAAAGTGACCAAATTTACCTTTCGGTCACAAATTTTTTTTAATTAGAGTGTGGATCATAGGACCGTAGTTGACCGACTTGGCAGTTAGCTAATTATTTATTTTTCAAAACCAATTTCAATTTATTTAACTCCGTTAGTCGCCGCTAACATAATCATCGCCACCAGTATAACCGGTACAACCTCGACCTTCTTCACTTCTAGCAGCAACACCACCACCACCCTCCTCCACCTCCTTCCCTGTAAGAATTTCAACATTCAACAACTATCCAACACTCCTAATCATAAATCATTCATGAACTCAAGAACACACATATCAGGAGAACGAAGAAGGGAAAGATGTCGTTGCTTCAATCCAACTAAACTCCAAAATTTTATCTTGATCTGATCATGTTGTTGGTAAGATGAACAGGTGCATTGAAAAGGTAGGGTTAGGACAAACACTACAGAAACTAAGAACAAAGAAGAGTATATAAGTGAAGACATGTTGTTGTTTGCCGTACACAGTGAAGAACACATGGTTGATACCGTTCAATTTTACCGGCTGAGGAATCGTCAAAACCGATGAATAAACAACAGCCCACTTCTTGAATTAGCAAAAGAAATGGAATATGATAAAACCACCAAATTTCTTAAGAACTCTAATTAGAAGAAATCATCCCCAAATTAACATAGAAAAACTTTAATTGAACAATTAAGTTCAAACCAACCTGCATCAAATTAATTAACACAAAACCTTTCGTAAAATTGAAAGAATTTGTAAATTCAAACCAACATGAGTCATCCATTCATTGTTTTCTTCTTCCAAATATGATGTTGATATATAAAAAATCATGTTGCTCTTTTTTTCTTGAGCTCTGATTATGCTTCCAATCGGGGTTTCCTAACAAAGTTACTGAAGGTTTCTACTAAATTGAATCTGGTACCTATGGAATTGAGAAGTATAAGGAAGATTGATAGAAAAAGAGGCGCAGAAAGACTTGACAGTTTGGTTGGATTGAAGCGACCAGGACTAACATAAGAGGACGGGATAGGTTAGTAAATAAATCAAACTTTAATATTATATTGATCATTTACTCACTTAACCAATTTCATAACTGTCAACACGGTCAACCGTGGTTCTGTGACCCAAACTCGAATTAAAATTTTCTCGTGATCCAAATACAAATCTGGTCGTTTTTATGAGACCCAAAATCAAAATATCCTTTTGTTTTTATTTATTTATTAAAGATGTTTATCTCGGCTTTAATGGTTGTTCTTGGATATACTTTCCAACAATGTAAGTGTCTTTATTAAAATCTTCATCAATGATATTTCTGACGAAGAAATCTTTTAGTGGAGAATGCAAATCACTCCAATTATGAGAGATTTTATTTATGAAGAATGCAAACGCAGGGGTACCAAGTACACCACCAATTTTTTCGTTCGACAATCTGTATAACAAAACTTAATACAATCGCAAGTAGACCAACTGAATGATTCTTGAAAACATTATACAAAGTTTATATCTCTACCTCTTCCCAATCAATATGTATTTAAACAAAGAGTCTATGAACCTGATTGTTAAGAAAAGTACTTGGAAGATCTCAAAAACCAATATCCAAGATCAATCTTGTCATATCCAAATAATCCAATCGAAATTTTTCCAAGTAATTTAACTTGTTATGTATCTTTCAAGATACGAATTCTACAACGACGAGTCTCGTAATCAATTACAATTAGACGGACGTATCTACTAAGATTGAATACGTACAACTTACATAAATCCAACGATAAAGATAAATAATGTAATGCGGAAAAGGAAAAAAACAAGACACCATAAGTTGTGTTAATGAGCAAACCAACTGTAGAAAAACCCCGGGACCTCGTCCAGATTTGAAAACCAAACTGTATTAAGCCGCTACATGCATTATCCTACTATCAGGATTCAGACTGTAATGTAGTTGAGACCGAATCCTTTCTTCAAGCGATTCAGTTACAGTCATGTTCCTTACGTCTCTTGAACCTCGGAAGGCTCTACGCAATTGATTTAGTCCTAGTAGTGCTCCCTCCAATAACAGAAAAAACATATTTATCGTTACTTTCCAAATTGGGATCAATATTTTCAGCGACTTGGAGTTAATACCAGACTGTCTCATATTCTTCTTGATTTCCTAAGTAGCATTAGTGGCCTTCATTAAGACATCAAAAGAATTTTTTGTATGTATAACTGATTGAATTTCTGGAGGTTTTTCAAGAGTCTTAGACCCCTTAGAAATAGGCAAAAAATCTGCTATTGGTTATTATATACTCTTTTCCTGGATTCTGGAACCATGTCTTCCTCATTTGATGGGATTACATCCACCATGTTAACACCTTCCTCTTCTCAGAATTATCATTCCCTTAGCTGACGTCCTTTACAGCCAAAGAGTTGCTTCAGCTGAAGTGAAGATTTTTTTTATACCTGTTAGAGTATTGCTCGGTTAAACCCACCAAGCGTTGGTATGTCAAGTTTGGTTGTCATATTTTAGTATCAAAACTTAATTAGAGTGATCTCTTGATTAAATGTACTAGAGACCAACTTCGTTTTGCTTAGACTAAAAAGTCTAGGAATGTTGAGACATACAAGTATTACCTTAAATACCTGAAGATCGTGAAGACGTATCGACTATAATGAAAACATCATCCTTCAACTTGAGGTTAGTGATACAGACTTAACTTGTTTCCATTCCTATCGTTACTTTCAAGTCGTTTAAGATTGAAAACATAACATGCGAGGTTATATTTAATACTCTAGTATTAGACTTGGTCATTTTATTATTATCAAAGTGTCAAGGAAGAATTTGATTACGAAGTATAACGTTTATCTTTTGAACTTCGTAAATGCGACGTCGACATAATCTATGTAACTCGTTACTTGAATGTGTATTGGATATAGGTTTGATTTTATCCTAGGAAATTATATTTGATCACATATGTTTAAAGGATATACATATACGAAACTTGTTTCTTAATCAAAAAGAAATGAATAAGCATTTTGGTCCACTTTTCAGTGAAGATCTATTGGATGACCAATTCGAACCTAGGTAAGAACTTCGGTAGAACCGATCCTGACTTATGCTGAGAGTTATGGTAGAACCGATCTTTACCTAGTTTGGGATATATGGTAAAACTGACCTTAACTTATGTTCAGAGTCTTGGTAGAACCAATCCTTACATATACTCGGATACATGGTAGAACCAATCCTAGCTTTTGTTGGTAGTCTTGGTAGAACCGATCCTTACCTTTATTCAAACCGATCCCTACCTTTATTTTGAAACTTGGTAGAACCGATCTTAACCCATGTTAGGAGTCATGGTAGAACCGGTCCCAAGAGCAAAACCGATTTCCAAAACTCACATATTACTTACGGTTTTGTGTGAGTTTGGAATTAGGGTTTGCTAAAATAGGAAGTTCCAAATATCGACATAATTTGAACATGTGTATAATTTTTATATTTTATTGTTTAAAGATATTCCTTGATACTCAAGATGATCCCAAACCGAAATATTAAGAATATTTTAAATAAGATTTTCGATTATGTGTTTTTGATTTTCCAGCAATCAAAACGTATCTCTTAGAAAGTTATAATAGTCAAGTGCTAAACTAATATTAGAAATTTTCTAATGAGAGATTTCAGAATTACAGGTTGGATATTAGTTGGAAATATGAAGACCAAAATTAGGTACTTCTTGCTTATCTTGTGAATATTTTCGGTTTTGCTATTTCCTTGTTGTCCAAACAACCTTGGTCTATAAATAGTTGAGTTTGCATTTCTTGCAAACTATCCTAAGATCCAGGGAAACTTCATTCATGTTGTTTCTGGTGGAGCCGTCTATCTAGAGAGAAAAATACCCTAATTAGGCGAAATCTCTTACGACCACTCGTTTAAAGAGACTTCGGTGGCATCAAGAATCTCCACGAGTACCTCTGGTGGGAAACTAGATAATTGCATTGTTATTTTAGTTTTCGATAATTGATATGATTGGCTAACATTTGTTGGAACTTTGCTTGCACCTAGTTTGATAATTCTTGATAACCTTCTCTTTTGACATAAGGGTCACTCAAACTAGATCAAAGTATTGACAGGATCTTTAGAATTGTTTTTAGATCTAAATACAACTTGTGATCATCCACTGTTAATAGACTTCTTCGCGTGTGTGATTGATTATACGTGGATTCAAGTTTGTGTGTGCAGGTACAATATAAGGAAACTGAATATTTAAAGACAAGAAGACTTTTCTTATTGGTTTTCGTATCTCGTGATTTGTGCACACATATTGATCGACTGGGATCTCACTTACATATGATTTATCTTTTATATATTTGATCATATAGTCGTTCATATCGGAAACTATCATTTGGTGGCATTCTTCAATATCCGAATATGATAGTTGTGAATCTAAATCTAAGTTATTGAATTGGATTGATCTTGCCCAAAAGAGTTTACTAGTTTAAACGGAAGAGCCTTTATCAAAACTCAATGAATCTTTTCTTAAAAGATTATTGGAGTAGTAATCAAACAACTTTGTTCCTTTATTGTTTGGAAGATGATCAAAAGGAGTTGATTGCTTTAGACTTTACATCGGTGAAGCAACTCAAGATAGTGATTTCTTTCTTGGGATTCACATGCGTGACCAGACGGTCGTAGACGCGTGGATACTGAGGGAGCTAGGTAACTATGGGTATATTACTTGGTCTCAAATATACGAAGTTTGTTTTGTTCTTTGTATATCGTCTTATATCTGAGAGTATTCAGAACTGTACTAGATCCCGGGGTTTTCTGCATTTGCGGTTTCCTCGTTAACAAAATCTTGTTGTGTTATTTACTTTTACATTCCGCAATTATAATATTTTATTATAATTAAAAGTAAATATACTTGTACGTTAATAGGTTTAGGACCGTAACTTTTATCAAGCGAATACCTTGTTTTTGTATTCTCTCGAATATTTCCATAGACGATCACACTTGGTATCAGACTTATAGGTTGAAATGAAAAGATTTTGGTATACTTGGGTACCCTCGTCATTTCGATTGGTATCATATCAGGCAAACACGAAAAGATCCAACAATCTGTGTTTGGTGCGATCCGACCTATTAGATTTGAATCAAATGAATAATTCAATTAATAACATACCATAAGAAGTTGATATACTATATTCACAGTATACTCTGCAGAGAGCCGATCTGTTTTCAAACCCTGATAAACAGATTGGTATTGTTAGT
This sequence comes from Papaver somniferum, assembly GCF_003573695.1. Taxonomy (NCBI): domain Eukaryota; kingdom Viridiplantae; phylum Streptophyta; class Magnoliopsida; order Ranunculales; family Papaveraceae; genus Papaver; species Papaver somniferum. Next base: position 13,129,859 of record NW_020622934.1, on the reverse strand, counting down.
TCATCCATTGAACACAACTCAGGGAATATTAACCATATGATGAGTTAATAAGAAAACAAACACGTGTGGTGCACAATTCAGATACAGATGACATTGACGAGATTAAATTTTTCATAAAACTTGCTGAAAATATAATCTAAGAATCCATTTTTCAAGAAGTTTATCAAAGATTCATTGATAAAATCCATGTCTCATGAAAAAACTGTGCTTTAAGAAATTCTTGAAATTCATGAACCTTCTGAAAGGATGATAATCTCATCTATCTAAACTGGTCAATTTCAAGATGAGCTTTCACGTATGTCTCTTTTTGAGTCTGAGTCTAAGAATTTTGATAACTGTTCAAATATCAGAAAAGATTTATTAGTCAAGACATCTAAGAGTAAGACAAGGGTGTGCAATCCTAGTATCCAGGATCTCTTGACTAATAGACGACATCCCGATTCAAACTGCTTAACCACCTACAAGAATCAAAAGAGTTTTGTTTCAAAACGTAATCTATTGATTGATACACAGTTAATTAAAATTAGTTTTAACAGTAGCACAAAGGATTATGTATCTGGAAGAGACAAAGATCATCTTAAATACAAGCAAACTAATGATTTCTAAAGATTTGTTGTTCATCGTATGTCCAATTCAAGATCAAGGAAACAATCTCATCAAAAGATGTCATCATATTCCAAGAAAAAAAAGGTCAACCTGAGAGTTCTACCCGATCCACTAATCAAAGGTTTTCAAATCCACTAATCATATTCTATTCATTTTCGAATAGAATTGTTTGTGATGTGTTGTAATAGTGGTAAATAAGATTGTCGTTCACCCGGACTTGTGAAAATTGATTTTAAGATTTAAAAATAGAAAACGCTAAAAATAAAAATATATATATATATATATATATATACACACAAGATTGTCACGATACTGAGACTAAGAGTTCCACCATTAAGCAAAATAAATTAATTCATATAATGATTGATAACAATTATAACTTTTTGTATACTCTATTTCCTTGCCAAAAATAGATTTTGTAAAACATTAATTAAATCACAAGCATAGAAAATCAAAAGCTCTAAGTCTAAGCATACATCATCGAACAAAATCATAACTAATTAATAGAAATCATAAATCAATTAAAAACAATGCAAAAAGTCAAAAGAATCAATTATAGTTACCAATCAAATGTGACACACAGCTTCCTCCGTCGTCCCAGTGTTGGGGTTTAGCTCTTCATGGTGAAAACACGCTCAAAATAATAACTCATGGCTCAATAGGTGTTTTTATTTAAGAAATAATATAATACAGGAATTCGCAACGATGTACTCGTGTTACAGACGTGATTGTTACAAGGGAATAGTCGCTAAATATGGTTAATAGTGGCTAAAAGATTATGCATGTCGCTGGAAACCTATTGCAACCATACTGTTCTGCAACTTATTGTTCTTCTTCTTCTCCATTGTACCAATAGAGAGATTTCTCTGTAACTTCCTCCTTAGCTCCGTAGCTTCCCAACTAACCCCTAGACTCTCTACATCCCTTGTTTAGGTATTCTAATGTCCTATTTATACAAAGCAACCAAAAATACTGATAAAATCTTCTACTTTCCTCCACCAAAAGTCTCAGACTTTTCATCCTTTTTAACACGTCTGCTGAGTTGTGGTAACCTTTCCAAAGATATAGTTGAACAAAACAGGGAAGATATTATTCTCAATTTCGTTATGTAACTTCTCCTTTCATCTCAAATACCCGAGATTCTCTGCCTTGGCAAACAAATCCCGCAACTCTTCCCTGCATAGAGACTACGTGAAAACTTCATTTTCTTTCGACTTAAAACCAATTACCAACCCTGGTTTACCATAATAGGCCCATATATGTCCAGATCCACGAAATAAATCTAGTAAAACTCGCAGAATAATGCTCTGTTTCCCTGTTTCGAAAATATATGGAATCTTTTTTTTTACGGAAACATTACCACTCCTGTTTCAATAATACATGGCCATTCAATCTCATTTCCCATGAAAAAATTCAGTTGAATCACTCCCAAATCCGATCCAGAAAATTACGGAATATCCTCACCCCTGTTTTGCATCATCTCGATGATCCAACCCAAGTTGATTGAATCAAAACGTGTTATCAGTCCCGTTTAGCCTTAACATGCCCAAAGCAATCAAAATCTGTGATTGAATCTTGTTAAAACAGCTTCAAAACTCCAACCCTAAATTTCAACCTTTGCTGCTAACTTTTCCCACAAAAAAACAGGTTTGAATTAGTGAAGAAGAAGTGTGCCTTTGATCAACTACTGAGGTGCCAATAGTAATTTAGGTGTCCCTTATCCAAATAGAGAGTTCCGTATGTAATTTCTCTGGGATGTTTTCAACATTAACATTTCTTCGATGTGCCTCCGGGGGTGGGGGGTGGGGGGGTTGGATACCACTTATCCAACAAATTTTACTGCAAAAGTTATTTTCTCCTAAAACACCTACAAATACATAAAGCGTAAATTGAATTATTGTCCCTTGTTTTGATGGACTTCACAAATATCCTTATCACATAATAAATATATCCCTCTCTAACCACAAGCCCATCAGGGGTCCATTAAAGCTTTTATTTCTTCCAAACGTACCCTATTGTCTATCAAATATCAATATCTTCCCTTTCATTCCAGATCCAAAACTATTATTTGTTCTCTCTTTCCAGACAACGCCACCACCATTGTCTTCATCATCGATCCCACCACTATCACCGCCAACGTTATCTCCGCCGTCAATATCATAACCAGCACCGCCACCATCATTTCAGAGTCAGAAAAAGAGATTCAATAGAGATGCGAGATTGAGAGAGATATCTTCAATTGATAATCAAACCAAACCCACCACCATCATCTCTGTCGACGCTATCACCATCTCCATCTACTTCCGTCACGAAAAATCTCGAGTTCCTCCACCAAACCAGCACCATCACCTCTGTTACCTCCGCAACCGCTATCTACAGATCTATTAAGGTTAATATGTTCTGCTGTTGTGAAATCTAAACAGAGAGATTGAAGAACAGAATGTGAAATTAGGGTTCATAAGATGAAATTAAGATTGAGATTGAGTTAGATTAGCAAAGAAGATGAAGTTTCTGTTTGATTTGGGTCACAGTTGGTGATGAGAACTATTGGTGCTATTTTAATGGAGGTTTGAATCTGTGTTCGAGTTCAATATGTTGATGGTGTTCCAGGTATAGCAATTGTCCTTTCAGTAACCTAATTACTTCAGTTTTTAGTGGATCAACTACTGTTGTTGATCCCGTTTATTGGATCAACTCCTATTGTTGACCCAATTTTTATTGGATCAACTACTGTTGTTGATCCCCTAGATGAGATCAACTACTGTTGTTGACGCCTTTTTTTAGGTTGGTCGTAATGACAGTATTATACTTGTATTTGTGTTGGATGTTTTTGATGGTGGTGGAAGGTATAGTTTTAGTGGTTGTTGTTTGTGTTTTGCGGCAGTGGTGGTGGATGTTAGGGCAGTGATAAATGTTTGTTTGAATGGTGTTTATGTTTTTATGGGATTAATTGTTGTTGTTGATCCATTTTATGGGATCAACTATGGTTGTTGATCCATCTATGGGATCAACTTCTATTGTTGACCCAATTTTTTATGGGATCAACTACTGTTGTTGATCCTTTCAACTCCTATTGTTGACAATATTCCTTGGATAAGTACAATCATGCTTGTAGTTTAAATCATGTAAATTTCTTCCAATGTTGAACTTGTGGTGCAATGGTAGCATGACTGACTCCATGTCAGATGGTGCGTGTTCGACTCACGCCAAGTTCACTCTATTTACATGGATCAACTTTCATTGTTGATCCAATTTAGGGGATCAACTACCATTGTTAATCCCCTAAATTGGATCAATTTCTACTGTTGATACTTTTTTTTTTGGATCAACTACCATTATTGACCCCCTAAATTGGATCAACTTCTACTGTTGGTTCTATTTTTATTTGGATCAGCTACTGTTGTTGATATAAAAATATCTGAACCAGTGGCGGCGGTGGCGGCGGCGGCGTACTAGTGGTGGTGGCGACGACGAACTGGTGCTGTAATGGTGGTGGTGAAGGAGTGGTGGTAGAATATTAGTGGTGGTGGCGGTTGGTAGGTGGTGGTTGTTGAACGGTGGTGGTGGAATGGTAATTGAATATTGGTGGTGGTGGTGCTAGTGGTGGTGGTGAAGTGGTAGAGGAAGAAATTTGTTGCATTTTAAAATAAAGAAAAATATTATATGGGTGAGGGTATTAAGGGAAATAAATTTTAAATGGACAAGGTTATTAAAAAGTAGGGACATATTTATTGTTGTATAAGGATATATTTATTGGGTGTCAAAAGTAGGGACATATAATTAATATACCCATACATAAATAACCAGATTCATCAAGTTGTAATCTACAGGATTGTGAAACCTATTCTTGGAATCCCTCCAGAAAAGGGAATGTTCGAAAACATCAATCATATCTTGTTAAAGTTATTGATTGATTTGATGATCTTGTTCCGTTTCAATATTGATCTATTAAAAGCTCATTTCAACAACAAGCATTGTTGATTGGGACTTTCTCATAAATGTGCTCAATCTCGAATAAATGAGGAAGTTCTCAAATAGTACAAAGGAACATTTAAGATTTGTTTGAAATTGTTAAATGATCTATCTACATCAAGAATAGTCTGATTATATTCCAAAACTTATATTTTTGGAATCTTATTAACTACAACATAACAAGAGTAGTATAACATTTTAAACAACCAAAATTAAAAATTGATATGAGGATCTCCGATCAATCCAAAATTGATATTTCAATTCTGGAAATCTTGAGAACCTTCAATGCATCTCGATTTGAAAACTATATATATTATCTACCAAGTTCGTACAATAACCTTCATATGTTATTCTTAGGGTTGGGTATCCAACCCACCCGCGTCCAACCTTTAATACTGCGTGTTTTAAAAATACACATGTGTCCAATCCGCAGAGAGACATATTAGGTGTCCACCCTGTTAGAGCATTGCTTAGTGGAACCCACCAAGCGTTGGTATGTCAAGGTTAGTTGTCCTATTTTAGTATCAAAACTCATAAGTCGGTTAATTACATTACTAGAGTCAACTTCGTCAGGTTAGACTAGGAAGTCTAGAAGTATTGAGACATACAAGTATTACTCTGAAGACCTGAAGATTCCGACGTATCAACAACAACGATAACATCATCCTTCCTCCTGAGGTTAGTAATACATGACTTGACTTGTTTCCATTTCTATACCATAAGCTTTCAAGATGCTTCTGAATGAGAACATAACATGAAAAATTATATATGTGAAACTCTAGTATAATAGACTTGATCATCATATTATGATCAAAGTGTCAAGGAATAATATATCAATATTGTTAAGTGTTTTACATTGGTATATTGATTTAGAAGTATAATGCTTATCTTTTGGACTTTGTAATCTTTGTAACTCGTTACTAGATTGTGTAATGAACATAGGTTTGATTTCATAACTAGAAAACTATGTTTAATTACACAAGTTTAAGGAAGTAGACATAAGAACTTGTTTCGTAGTCAAAAGGAAATCAAAAGGATTGATGGTTCGGTTTTTATTGAAGATCTTAAGTATGGAACGATCCTAACCTATATAGGGAATCAAGGTAGAACCAATCCTAGCTTAGGTTGGGATTCAAGGTAGAACCAATCCCTACCTATATTGGGAGTCAAGGTAGAGCGAGTCCTAACTTGATTTACTTATCATGGTAGAACTGGTCCCAGTAGGAAAAACCAATTTCTATGAGTCACGTACACTTTAGGGTTTGTGTGATTTGGAAACTGTGTTTGCAAATATGTCGACATAGTGAGTAATTTGAACATGTTCTGAAATCTTGTTTCTTAATTGTCCAAAGATATTCCTTGATACTAAAGGTGAGATCCCAAACCAAAATAGTAAAAAATCTTTTTGAGATTTTCGAAGTTAATATGTTTTGTTTTATCAGCAACCAAAACATATGTCTGTAAATATATATTAGTTTAGTGCCAGCTAATATTGAGTTTCATGAAGATTTCGGTTATACAGTTGGATATTAGTTGGAATTTATACAACCGTGAAAAGGCGAGGGTACCCAAATATACCACAAGCTTAAACTTTTCATACCTATAAGTCCTTTTTCTGAAAATGATTGTCTACGGATTGAGTCGAGACAATACAACTAATCGGTTCACACTTCATGTGATCGTCTATGGATACAAGATCGAGACAATACAACAACGAAGTATGTTTACTTGATACAAAGGTTCGGACTTAACCAAACACAATAGGATTGCTTATCAAGTAAATAGGAATTAACATTTGTGTAATTTACTTTAATTATAATAAAAGAATTATAATGTGGAAATATAAAGTAAATGACACATCAAGATTTTGTTAACGAGGAAACCTCAAATGGATAAAAACCCCGGGACCTTGTCCATAATTGAATACTTTCAGGATTAAGCCGCTACAAAAAATTACACCTAACTTCGTATAGTTGAGACCAAGCAACTAAACCTATAGTTCACCTAGTTCCGTCTGTATTCCCACGCGTCCAATTTATAAATAAGTCACGTACTTGGAAAAATTCCTTTGGTTCGTATTCCAAACAGTAAAGGAACAACAAATCAGTTTGGTATCAACTCTATTCAACCAAGTGATATGAGTCGGACAAAGGCTCTTCCGTTTATCTTAACATAAACTCCTTCGTCAGGTCCTTAGATATATCTTATGTTCAATTACCGAAGTAATCGTTTAAGATTAAGCCAACAACACTCTTAATCCAAAGAATTATGTTGATGCCGATCTACTCAATTAATCAATCCAATCTACCACAAGGATAAACCGATTCTTAATTGGATCCTCTTTTACCAAAAAAAGTATTATGCACACCAAAGATTATAAACCCAAGTCAGATCTTCAATATCTTCTTTGTCTTCAAATCTTCTTAAATCTTCAATAAAAACTTGCACACAATCACTTGAATCTCTCGTGATCAATCACGCACAAAACGTAGTCTGTTAACAATGGATTATCACAAGATCGTCTTTAGAACTAACAACAGTCTAAAGATCCCGGCCGAAACTCTGAACTAGTTTGAGTGAATCTTATATCAGAATAGAAGATCCTCAAGCATAAACAAACTAGGTGCAATCAGATTTCAACCACCGTTAGTCAATCAAATCAATAAAAAACAAAAGATAAACCACAATTATCTAGTTTCCCACCAACGGTACACGCTAGAGCTTCTCAATCCCAAAGAAGACTTTAAACTGAGCGGCCGTAAGAGATTTCACCTAATTAGGTTACTCTCCTCTCCGAATAGGCGGCTACACCAGTAACAACAACAAAAGAGGAAGTCTGTTGTTACGAAGGATTAGTTTGCTAGAAAAGCAAACTTCAAGTACTTATAGACAAGGAAGTTTGGACACCAAGGAATTTCCAAAACCGAAAATATTTCAAGATATTATTAAAGCACAAATTCGGTTTCCATAATTCCTGGAAATGCTCTGTCCAAAAATAATGATCGAAATCTCTCGGAAAATCTAATTAGTAAATGCACATTACTAATTCTTATATTTCCCTACAAAATAAAATTAATAGCCTTAATTAAAAGATTCTTAACTTACTTATGTTTCGATCCTGGGATTTCTTTCCTTTAGCTATTAAGGAATAACTTTGAACAATTAAAGAAAAAAACATTCACAGCACGTGTTCAAAGTATGTCGACATCCTTACTTTGTAAGTTCTATTTCACACTTACAACCTTGAAACCGATTTGCCATACTTCTAAACAAGTTTAGAAGTATGTCGACATCCTTACTTTGTAAGTTCTATTTCACACTTACAACCTTGAAACCGATTTTCCACACTTCCAAATTAGTTTAGAATTGGTTCATCTGACTTTCAAGAACTATGTGATTGATCAAACAAACATTCGATCACAATCATGGGTTTAACGGTTCTACCAAAACAAGTTTCGGTTCTACCTCCATGTGAGTACTGTGTATAGTCACACTAGCTTTCCAAAATTCGGTTAACTAGGTCTAGGATCGGTTCCCCACATATATATGGTATCTAACTTATATGTGTTGCACATGTCCATAGGATCGGTTCCCCTTTGCCTAAAAACGTGTTGCACATGTCCATAGGATCGGTTCCTCTTTCTGTTATAAACCTTGATGCACCTCATACAAGGATCGGTTCCCCTTTGTGATGTACTGCACCTCTTACTAGAATCGGTTCCCCTTTCCCAAATTTGGTCATACATAACACAAACCCGATCATACCATCTCAAGTGATTACTTAAGATCAGTTTCACTAATAAAAGTCATACCAATACATAAGTCATGCCTTTGTGAATAGTTCTACCAAGAACACAGACAAGTTGTGAGCGGTTATGCTCAATCACACATATTGGTTGTTCATAAGATATGCAATGAATAACAAAACCAATAACACCTGGCAATTTCCTTTTCGGTTCACAAAAAAGTTTAAGAACTTACTTTCTTATAACACATGTAAACATTGTTCCCTAGGATGAAATCCTCACCTTATACCCATACATAATCACAATAGCATTCAAATGATTATGGCGATGTCTTATCTACAAAGTTTAATAGTTAAGCAATAAACCTCGTATTGTATTCCTTAATAATATGTCTATCTAGAGTTCAAATATGCTTCGCAGTTATGTTTTCAATATGCACGACTTGAAAGATACGTTAGGGAATGAAACAGTTCAAGTCAAATATCACTAACCTCAAGGGGAAGGATGATTGTTGTCGTTGTAGCTCCTTGCTTCTTCACATCTTCAAGTCTTCGCAATACTTGTAATGTCTCATATCTTAATACTTTCAAGCTAACTTATACGAAGTCGACTCTAGTACATAATCAAGCGACTCTTAACATGAGTTTTGATTCACTAAAATATGACAACCAAACTTGACATACCAACGCTTGGTGGGTTCAACCGAGCAATGCTCTAACAATTTCCCCCTTTGTCAATTTTAGTGACAAAACTCTTACATCATATGGATAAACTAATTACAAGAATTCATTACACATACGCTTGATTCTCGAATCCAACGGAACAGTAAACTGCTTACATTCAATCCTTGAAAATGACGTTGTTGACATTATAATAACAAAGCTATTACTCCCCTTAAGGAAGATAGGTAGATATTCAATCCGCACGTCTTTGTTATACTAATTTATATGACATGTTACTCCCCCTTAGTCTGTGCTTTCACTCTTTCGTTAGATAAACGTTGAAGCACCAATGTTATTTTCCTTCGCGATACCAATCAATATAAAATCAATGCCAGTATCACTTGTTTACTCCATATATTTCTCCCCCTTTTTGTCACAAAAATGACAAAGAAACGAAAAAATAAAGGAAAACGCGAAAAGAATCTTATAAATCTCAATAGACTTGCAACCTGTAGAGTTAGGCACGAGGGTTCCACACATCATGTTCTGATAACCAATATCAAAATCGAAACTACAAGTAGTTTTATTTTGATATGTTACCAAGGAAACAATTGTCCGAAACAATTTTTTCATTTTAGTTTAGCAAAACACAAATCAACTAAGCACCTTGCTAAACCGATTGTTCAAAAACAACCGCTTAATTCGATAAGACCAAAATAAAGATAACTCTATTTTTCTCATCAGGTTCTAATTATCCATAAACTTAGATCTTTCAATTTTAAACAAGACAAGTACTAGGTTAGTTAACTAGCATTTCTTGTTAAGGAATTCGATTAGACTTGAATAACCGAAACCTCACTTCGATAAGTCTAACTAAGATCAGAATTAACTTAGTTTCTCTTATCCGGAATCGAATTGGACTAAACAACTCATCCCGTACACATTTTATTTCGTTAAGCTATAAATAATTCATACAAACTAACATAAATCAACTTACATAATTATTCACCTCAACCGGAAGCAATTGAAACAACATAGACATTAAAAGCACTGCAATTGCACCGAAATTTTGTAAGCCTAGACAATTGATACCATACAAACGCACGATAACAATAGTTTTTCTTAACCGGAACCAATTGAATCACTCACAACCTCAATTGTACTGAAATTTTTTAAGCCTAAACAATTGATATCACACAATAAAGCAAGATAACAATAGTTTTTCTTTACCGGAACCAATTGAATCACACACATCCACACACACATCATGGAATAAACATCAATTGTACCAAAATTTTGTTAAGCAAAAGCAATAAATATATATGATATAAACTCAGGCTTTTCTTAAACAGAAAAACAATTAACTAACAAGATTGTTACCTCAAATTTCGCATCCACTTCTCCAATATATTCGCATCTTCGTCCAGGGAGAATCGATATCGAAATATCATCATGTTGTCATCCTTATGCATAAACAAAAGATTAACAACAACCAACATTTACCAGAGAAAGATTGAAAATCGTTTTTAACAATTGCAAGCAAAAGTTGAAAACCGTCGAAACACATATGCTTTTATGCTAACCAAAACCGATTCAACATATTGTGACTTTTTCACATATTGTTTCTACCAGAACCCCTCATGATTCTTTGATAAAGCCTACCAACATGGGCTAGAACTTAATCCTGCTAAATCAAAAAGTCACCCAAACCACAAGGATTCACAATATATGAGATCGAATATTAAGGTAGTAAAACCGAAATCAAACATCCATAAACATACATAGCAATAAGATAAAAGCATTCAAGCACAGGCTATGTAAACCAAAAACTATCATAAGAAAAATTACCAATCAAATAATTTTATTCATAATAGTTTTATTTAAAATAGACCAATACAATCAATGAAATAAATCAAAAATTGATGTCTATTTTTCTAGATTAAGTAATACAACATATAACTTAATATCTAGAAGACCTTCTATTATTTACCGGAGATTCTTCGGTGTTTTGATTCTTGGATCTTCTCTTCTCTTTCAGATGATTGAGTCTTTGTTTCAGAAGATTCAATTCCATAATCGACTTCAAGAGGTTTGACTCGAGCAGTTTTTCATTCACTACTGTAGTTTCCAAAAGCTCACGAGCGACTTCAAAATCTCTCATTAGCATAAGCATAAGTTCAAAAGAAATATGATTCTTTTTATGTTCGCTTGAGAAATAACACTTGAACTCAACTGGGAAGGTCTCAAGTTTTCGAAGTTGAAATTCAATGTCAATAGTATTTTCATCCATCTTTGACCGCAAACAAAACATAGAAGAGTATCGGTCCAAAAGGATGGTTTATATAATAATTCAAACTTGATTTCCAAGGATGAAATACCTAATCGCGGTAATTTATTTGTGAAAATATATGCTTTCGGAAACATTTCCTAATTATCATGACCTAGGAGTACTGAAAATATAAAAAATATTTTTCTTAGGGACATCCAAAAGATTCGAGAGAATTTTTCTAAAAATAAAAAAGATATTCCAAGTATAAGAATACTTTGGATATTCAAAAACATATTCTTGTGCTCCTTTTAAGAATTTCCCTTTTTATTTGAATTGAGCACAACACAGGGAAATTACGAAAGCCAACATCAGTTGTTGGAGTGAGCTAGTGATAGCTCAGGATTTATGGAACACGATCTATCATGATATTTCTGAATATCTATCTTTTTGGGATTCTTCCAAGAATAAACTTCTTTCACTGTGTCACATTAGGTGTGATCTGTTTTAACAGAATAATCATCTTGATGATCATAATTGTGACTTGAAGTTTTTTGAGTTGTGTAATAATCAGAACTCTTATATTGACCCAGAAATTTTTTGGAATATGACATCATCATTCGATGAGATTGTTTCTTGGATCCAATTTTAGACAGTTAATCAACAACAAAACCGCATGATCTGAAATCATTCCCTTTTGTGTGTAAGTGTTGATCTTTACTTATGTCAGAGGGATAATCATTGTCACCATTTATGACAGTTGATCTTGACTGGATACTAGTCAAGGGATTATCCCTAGAGATGTATTCATCATGATTCTTGTGATAGATTCGACAATTTGAATCATAATATTGTATATTAGTTAAGAGATTTTGCAGGTTAGAATCACATATCCTTGTTTTAAATAATATAGCTCCTTTGGCTTGAGAAAGTTCAAGACCTTTAGATTCAGCATCTTCATGAATCAAGAAATCTCTGACGATCTTTTCGGCAAATGGATAATAAGTATTATCCTTTATATTATATTTTTCAGCAAGCTTTCTGGAAAATTTGATCTCATTACAGTCATCTGAATCTTACTTCTTTGCCACATCAGTTTTTTTTCTTATTAACACATCATGGTTAATATTTCCTGAGTTGTGTTCCACTAGTGAACTTAAAGTGCAGAGCTGTTTATCATATTTTGAAAACAAACGTCCTTTAAGAAGTATATCATCTTCTTGCTCAATGTTAACTGAATCAGACATTAGAATTAATTCTTATATGTTGGATCGCACCAAACACAGATTGTTAGATATTTTCGTGTTTGCCTGCTCTGATACCAATTGAAAAGGTGAGGGTACCCAAATATACCACAAGCTTAAACTTTTCCTACCTATAAATGCTTTCTCTAAAAGTGATTGTCAAAGTATGAATACCATGCCGAAACCACAAAAACCGGCATAGTATTCATACTACGACCATGCTGGAACATTGATATCCCCCATTTTGAAACTAAAACCGGCATAGTAAGCAACCAAATTACTATGCCGGTACAAAAGTTAATTTTTACCTACCACAGAATATTCTACGGAATATGCTACCGGCATGGTGGAATTGTAAGGTTACCATGCCGGTATTGCATGAAAAACATACAGGAAGCAGTTTCTTCCAAATCTAAATACCGGCATGTAAAATTATCTATAGTTCCACGCCGGAAATGTGTACCGGTGTGGAACCATAGATAACGAGCATGCCAGAACACCTGCCGGCGCAGTTCAATTTTAACATTACCATGTCGGTACCTACAAAAAAACATACAGGAAGGAGTGTTTTCAAAAGCCAAATACCGGCATGGTATATTAAGTAAGTGTCACGCCGGAACCTCCTACCGGCGTGGTCACTTAGATTACGAGCATGTCGGAACCAGTATTTCCGGCGTTGCTTTCAAATATATTGAGAATGTCGGAAGCATCTCAAAATTGGTCTTCAGTTCCGGTGCAGTTCGACTATGCCGGGACTGTGGTCGAGCATACCAGAACTACATACCGGCATAGTATTAAATTTTTCTTTTTTGGAACTAATGTATTTTATTTTCCTTCGATCCTTAGGTTATGACATATATTGATCCAACAAATGCAAAACCGCTCGGTCGGGATACGTCGGAATACTATAAAATGCCTCTGGTATGTTACCAAAGATTTCTTTTCACCTAGTATCTTGAATATTACCAATGGATTGCTTGTAATGAAGCTTGTAATCTCCCATTGTTGTCCTTATGTAGGGAATAGAAGATCCAAAGGAAGCAATTGCTTGGGCTAAAGAGACTGCTCTTAAGAACATGTGTGTGTTGGTGAGGAATATCCAAGGTTCAAAATGCCGTTTTGAGATGGTTTGCGAGAGAAGTGGGCAATACAAGGAGAAGAATAGCCACAAGAGAAATGATTATGTATATCTAAAGAAGACTAATAGGGTATACAAGACTCATACGAGGAAGGATAATTGCCCCTTTAAGTTTGTATTCCGTTTAAATGACAAGAACAATGAATGGGATTGTGAGGTTTCGTTCGGTCGTCGTAACCACCGGGATCCGAAAGATTTTGTTGGTCACTCCCTAGTGGCAAAGCTAAAACCTCATGAAATGGAGGATGTAAAGAAATCGACCAAAGCATTTATCAAACGGAGACAAATTCTCAGAGGCTTCAAGGAAAAGGATAAGACGAACGTATCTTCTCTAAGTACAATTTATAGCGCACAAGCAAGTATTAGAAGGGTGGAATGGGAAGGGAGAAGCATACAAGAATTTGAGAAGATAGTTTGGGATTACAACTACAACTAAAAGAGGGTCGGACAACAAGACCCTTCAAATATTCATTTCGCATCCTTTGCTTTCACAATTGGCTCATACATGTTGTGGTTTTGTTATGATGGATTGCACCTACAATACAAACAAATACAATATGCCGTTGTTGAACATCGTGGGGCACATATCGAACAAGGTAACATTCACATTGGCTTGGTGTTTAATGGAAAACGAGAGGGACTATAATATCATTGGGCTTTACGTCAATTGAAAAGATTCTTCCGGAAAATCAACCTCTGAGGGTCATCATAACCGATCAATATGATGCATTAATGAATGCAATATCCGACGTCTTCCCGGATGCACAAAATTTCCTATGTACATACCATATACGTAATAATGTGATAAAAAATTGACATTCCTTGTTTGAACCCACAAAGGCGGATATTAAGAAGAGAATGATTGTTCAACTAGAGGAAGATGTTCGCAAAAACAAACTATTACCCAAAGAAGAAGAAGATGTGAGAGGCAAGATCAAAGAGCGAGTGGACAAAGAACACGAGGAAAATCATAAAAATTGGTTGGAATTTCTAAGAGATTGGGAGAAAGTTTATTGGTCTCTTACCGATGATATGTATGAAAATAGATTGGACAAGTTTATTGCCGATTGGAATGAAGTTTATCTGACTGCCGTCTGGTATTGTCGGACTCAATGGTTGGATAAGTTCAAGGAAAAATTTGTGCGTGCATGGAAAAACCGGTATAGACACTACGGGAATGAAGCAACAAGTATAGCGGAGGCCGCTCATGGGAGATTTAAAGATTTAATCCGGTCCGGCCAAGGAAACGTGGTTACGGTCACCGAGGCAATGGAGAAATACTTTAAGAGTGATATCGATAAGATCAAGAAGGCTTTTGAGAAATTCTTAATGGAAAAGATAACTTCATATTTACCATATGTTAAGTTGCTCCAAGGAATAGAGTTCAACGTCTCTCAATGTGCAATAAAACATATGATGAGACAAATGATATGAGAGATACACTATAGCAAACCGGGTGATGTGTGTATTTGTCTCGACATGTCTTCATTGGGGCTTCCTTGTCTTCATATGCTTGTGAAGTATTAAGAAGTGATACATATTAAGGTTATCGATCCGTTTTGGAAGCAACTATATTTCGACCCTCCCCCTACGGAAGATCCCGGACAATCACCTTGAGATACGAACGAAGCAAAGGAATTCTACGAAGCTTACTCACGTGGAATCTCGGTTAGCCGGCAAGTCTTGTTGAGCCAACTAAGGATAATTACACGCCCATTGACAACACAAAGTGAAGAGCCAACAAAGGGAGATCCTCCCGGTAGACCACAAACCAAAATAGCAAGGAGAAAACAAAGGAAAGAATTGAAAGAAATAAGTCAACGTGAAAATGAACTTCGTGCAAGTAAGAAACGAGTTCTAACTGGATGTGAGATTTCGGAAGCAAGGTTTTCGGAAGCGCCGGTTCCAAAGAAAAGGGGTAGGCCGAGGAATGAACCGCTATCAAGTCAACAACAAACGACGTATTTCGTATCCACACCTATAGTCGATGTGGCGGAGGTTCCAAAGAAAAGGGGTAGGCCTCCAAAGGTACCAACATCGAGCTACCAAGAACAAAAAGGTGAGGATTCCGTATCCACACCTATAGTCGATGTAGCGGAGGTTCCAAAGAAAAGGGGTAGGCCACCAAAGGTACCAACATTGAGCTACCAAGAACAACAAGGTGAGAATTTTGAAGCCCCACCCATAGTCGATGTAGCGGAGGTTCCAAAGAAAAGGGGTAGGTCGCCAAAGATACCAACATTGAGCTACCAAGAACAACAAGGTGAGCATTCCGAAGCCCCACTCATAGTCGATGTAGCGGAGGTTCCAAAGAAAAGGGGTAGGCCACCAAAGGTACCAACATTGAGCTACCAAGAACAACAAGGTGAGCATTCTGAAGCCCCACCCATAGTAAGTGATAGCAAATGTAAGTGACCCATATCTAGTCAACAACAACATCATGGTGAAAACTTGTAGGCACGACCAAAGTTGATGTAGTTTCGGTTCCAAGGCGAAGGGGTAGGCCAAGGAAGTACGGACTCCCAACACATACTGAAGACATTGGAAATGTAGAGATTGCAGAGGATGGATTGGATATAATTTAAATAAAATTTGGTAATATGAAGATGTTTAAGGATTCCAAAACAGGTAAAACTTATAGACATTACCATACCAAAATAGAATCTTATGTAGAGCAACTTTCTGAGGTTATTCGCGAGTAAATTTTATATACGGATGATGTCGATGGAGATGGAAATTGTGTCTATCATGCCATGACCGAACAATTAGGAATCTTTGAGACGGCGGTTAGTAGAGGGATGGCACCGTGCTGATATGCTAGAATGAGGATGTCCGAAAAACTTGTGAAAAAGAGGAGCTTTTATGAGAAATTGGTTGGTGAAGGCGAGGGGTTTGATAATATGTATGCTCAAGTGTTAGGGCCCGAGCATGAAATGGAGTTCCTTCCTTCTCAATATTGGATGAGAATGCCGCTTTGTGGGCATCTAGTGGCGGATACATTTAGATGATTTGTTCATTATTTTACCTCCACCATGGAAGTAACATTTACACCAAAGTGGAAAAAATGCGAAGGATCCCATAAGAAGTGAAGAGTTGTTTTGGCGTTCGTGAATGGTAATCATTTTGTTATTCTAAAACTCAAGGAAAATTGTCAATTGCCACCTATTTGTGGGGTGGTTAAAAATAAGGATCTAGATCCCAATATATGGAAGGGATGGATGGCATTGTATAAGGAGAATCACCAATTTTGGGATGTGTTGGCCTTATCAAAGAAACCTCTCCAAGAGGAGGAGATGCAACTTCATACGTGTGGAAGCGATGATGAGTAATTTGGATATATGTGGTTGACTAATACGAAACATTTTGTTTTCTTTTTGGAAGTGTGAATTGTAAACATTAAATCATATTTTGATGCCAATGACGGCACGGTTATGTTTCATTATGACAATGTCGGGACTTAGGTGTCGGCGTATAACTTACCTTTTGAAACACTGCCGGAAATACTGAAAAACATGCAGAGATATTAGTAAATGTGCTGGCATTGGATGTAGAATAAAAACAGTGTCGGTACTTAGACAAAAATATTTTGCACCTAGAGTTACAGACTGCCGGCATGGTTGGCAAAAACACATTCAATGCCGAAACTCTGCAATTTTTGGGATTTTAAAAATTCTGAGTGTCGGTGTGGACAAATAGAGTTATTCAATGCTGGAAATTGGGGAATTTTTTACAGAGTTTTAAACAGAAGAGGCAAATAAGGACAACATGGTATTATTCAATTATACAAAGCCGGCAGAAAACCGGCACAGTATTCAAATAAGTTTATATGACGGCAGGTTCATGCAATAAAATAAGGATACAACACAATCTGACATATTTTCAAATTGAATTCTACCGCGAATCAAACATGTAACTGAATTTAAATTGACTAAATTGCAATTTCAAAATTTTCTTTTACTATGGTAGAAATACTAAACCAGCAAGTATGGGATAAACCCTAACAATACTTAAATTCAACATAGACATCACTTACCGCATCAAATTTGTTACTTGCGCCTCACCAACAGACTCTTCAGGCACTTGTTTCTCTTTTGATTTCGATTTACCACCATCATCAACGGATTCTTCAGGATTGGGAATTGGTTTTTCACGAGGTTTGCGATGACCCATTGTCTTTGGTATGTAGAAGATGAAACAAAAAGGGAGATCGAATACAAATAGAGATTGAATAATTTACATTTTATAACCGTCACTTAAATATAATTAAGGAGTTTGTAACCGACGCATAAATGGTATTAAGGGATTTGTAACCGTCAAATTAGTTGGATGAAGGAGTTTATAACCGTCATATAAGTGGAATTAAGGGGTTTGTAACTGCCACATAAATTGAGTTTGTAATAGTCATAATTCCGGCATGGACATATGGTACAATTATATGTCGGAATTCTGAAAATAAGTTTAAATTGTGTCTACAATACGGACACTAGTAACGGTACAGTATTTGGTTCTTTTTCAATGTCGGCACTGGAAATAAACTTAAGGAAAAAAACAACATTAACCACATAATCTTAAGGAAATAAATAACATTAACCCAAACAGGCCCTCATACTAATCTTAAGGAAATAAACTTAGAAACATTAACCGCATAAACAACGTTACACATGAAATAAAAGATCTTAATCTAATTGCAACTAACATTATTTCTTGTAACGAGATTCAATAAACAAAACAGCTTCGAAATGCCTAAAAGGATCTTTTCTTCACTTGGTATATGCGTCCTGAGCTTGCCACCTATTCCATCTGTATCTTGCAATAAACTCATTGTATTTGCAACATAATTTTATGAGGGAAATTGTCCGATTCTCTACAAACTCATCCTGTAATCCATTTTGTGTTTCTTTCACTTACCGTCATATAACCTCGACATATAAGGACCATCCATAAAAAAAACCCAAAAAAGGTTTGAAGAGCGGTGATCTTCCGGCAAATCCGATACTATGAAGAAATTTTTAATCCTTTCGGTTTCTTCCTCAACATCCGCTTCCATCTTCGCTTGTTTTACACGTTCGTATATCTCTTTAGTTTCTTTGCGATATTTTGATTCTGTTGCTGCCTCTTCTTCTTCTTCTCTTTCCTTCTAATTATCTCTTCTTCTATTGCGGCAATTGACTTGGTGATTTGCTCCTTCCTTCCAAGTTTTTCCAGTATAATGGGAATTGAGTTGGTGGTGGATTATGATTGATTCCCTATCAAAGTGGATAATTTGTTCTTCTTAAGTTTTTATTTTTCCATGGCAATGATGAAATCAGTAGTTGGTGATTGATTTGCCATCAGAGATATGTGTTGGAGCTTACCTATTTTTTTTATTTTTTTCTGAGGTATCAAGTGCAATGGGTGTATCCATTCCTTTAAATAGATGAGGACACAACGGCTCTTTTCCACTTTATCATTCCGGCATTGTCAGTAACTTATATCCCACGCCGGAAATGGTCTTTACTGGTTTATGGTTTAAAAAAATAGTCGTTATGCATTGAATGTTAGATTACGGCAGTGAAGGGAAGATGTTCGACCATGCCGGTAGTGTGTACCGGCACAAGAATGCATATAATATCAAAGCCGGAACATGGTTTATTGCACACAGATTCTTGACACTAAATTCCGGCATAGGATAATACTGTATATAGTATCTATGCCGGAAACCTAACGGTATTGAATTATGTTAACAAAGTAAGCCGGAACTATAATTTATTTCAAATGTAATCCTTGTCGCAGGAAGCACGAATGCACTTAGCACGTGCATCAGGCCTTTAAACCACTTGGTGACCCAAGTGGACGATTTATAGTCTCGTGAGGGTTTACATAGAGATGTACCCACAAAACCTTACAAAAAACTACCCTAAAAACCTAACCAAATACCACTAAACCTATCAATCTTCTTAGGAAGAATCCGTCTCCGATTCACCCAGCTGGTGGTACTCCGTGACTTTGCTTACAATGTGGTTCACGTTGGCATCAAACATGAATGCTTCTTCCTTTTCCTGTAAGTAACGCGTTTTCATGGCTTCATGCTACAAAAACAACACAAAAACTTAGTTTGTTACATAAAAATTGAAAAAGAGTGGATTGTGTCGAATTAATCATAAAGATACTTACAAGTTGTTGAGGGAACAATCTATTGCGGGTAGCGTGCTCGATCCGGTGTTTCATTTTTAGATACTCAACCACCGCATTTAGGATGATGTCGTGTCGTTGCTCGATTTGTTGAGCAGTTCTTTTTTTCGGGTTACCTTAATCGTGAATAAATTTGTTAAAAATCTTCAACCACATGGAATTACGCATGCTGTTATCTATAGTTGAAGGACGAGTTTCGGCGTACCATGCTTGGGTGTTTGCTAAATCTTCCTCGGAGTCGAACGATGCCATTTGTTGTATGTGGGATTAGGTACTATACTAAGCTATTTATATATGATTATTCTAGGGTTTTGGATTTCTAAGTTAAGAGGCTCAAGGATATATATATAAGAACACGCGAGTTTTGGGCTTTTGAGTCCAAGTATTAGCTCCCCTTATATAGAGAAAAACCTCAACGACTAGTTTTTTTGAAATCACCCAAACTCCGGCATTGAAGTAAATGTGACATAGGATGCCGGCACCCAGTTACGGTATAGTTTACCGTTCGATGTTCATACTGGTACAAGTGAATTTCTTCACAGAGAAATGTGCAACTATTACCGGCATGGTTGAACAACATGGTTCAGCGCCGGTACGTTGTACCGGCATTGAATATATAATTGCGACCATGCCGGTATTTTTGAATTTAAAAAAAAACGGCTAGTATTTTAAAAAATAAGACCGTTGGAGATTCATTTCTATATAATACCCCCCCATTAATTTGGAAAAATCTACAAAAAGCACCCACTAAATAACAAAAATCCTTCTCTCAAGAAAGCAAACGGCAAAAAAATAGATCAATCAAGCACGGTTAAATCTTCACAAGCGATGGGAGATTCATCATCAAGCTCTATTTGCAAAGTAAGTAGATTGAACATTACTAACAATATATGGACAGTTAAAATCTTCACTACTATGACGCATAACTAATATAATCTTCTCTTACAGAATCATCATTGCAGGTGTCAAATTTGCAAGTCACCTTCTCATCTAGCCATGGACTATCCTTTTATTTATTCAAAGTGTAGAAGCTGTGATGGGACACGCCGGTTTTGGATTGCAAAAATTGATGATAATGAAAATGGAAGAATGTTTCTAAGGTGTTTGAATCACCCAAAGTGCGATGAGTTTCAATGGTTTTACAAAGCTGTTGAACTAGTAGAATCAAGAGAAAACCACAAGGGACAATGCAAGCCTATCGATGGGTGTGATGGGTGTTATATGAAGGGAAAGGAATATGTTGAAAGAGAAGAAGAACCAATAAAGATGGTCCTTGATACCCCCATTCCAGATGATGCCTTCGAAGAGATTCGGGAAAGGCTCAAAGGTTCCGCAATTATTGAAAAGGGATGGAAATAGATTATGAGATCATCTTTAACCAAATTTAATCTATTCCATGTTTTTTATTATGTTTTAATTTAAAGTTTCAAATCCAATGTAATAGATTACTTAAGAATGAAATAAAATAGCATTCGAAATGGATTTATAATCAAAACCGACATTGTAGTTTTATCCTAAGCAAAGTTCCGGAATAGACTCAATCAAGCTTACACTACCGGTTTTCTGACAACTATGAAAATTTGAAAAAATCATAATTCCGGCATAGATTTTTGAAAATACTACTATGCCGGTACCTTCCAATATCTATACAGGAACATGGAATTCTTTATCTTCTGGTTCCGGTATGGTTTTATAAAACAATTTCATTGCCGGTACCAAAAACTGGCATGGAATCACAATCATCTTTCATGCCGGAAACAGTACCGGCGCTGTAGAACCTAAACTTATCTATACCGGCAACAGTCGTAAATAAATCTTGCAAAGATAACATTTCACTAGAAATCTAAACATGTTCAACATAAACCAAACAACTGGATTGTGCTTAAATGTTCTTAATCCAGGTATCATAAACCAAAAGCAAACCAAACAACTAAAGAGTTAACCATGTGGTACAAACGAAAATAAGTTCGGAATTGTTCAAAATGTAACAACCACCGTCCAAATAAAGGAACATAATTAAAGAGTTAATCACTTGGTCGTTTGCTTCTTTTGGGCCGGTTTCTTCCTAGTTTTCCCGAATAAATCTTTTACACTAGCATCAATTTCTTCAATTCTATCAAGCTTTTCCTCGACTTCCTTCATTTCTTCAAGGGATATCACCTCTTCTTCCTCGTACTTGCAACCAATCATCTTCTTCAACTTGCCAAGCCGACGCCACTAGTTTCATACATCCAACACATTATTAGTATATATATGCTAATATAAGATTATGTGTACATTAAACGACTAAACAATTAACAATACTTACTAGCATTCCAACGGTCTTATTAAGTTCCGCCATCGTAGGTGGTGGCTTTGTAGGAATTGGAACGTGAGGGTTTTTCTGGGTGGAACTTGGACGTCATCCGGGTGCATGACATAAGGATGTGACCATTCCAGGTAATCTTCCATGTAGTCGTCATCAACTTCATCACTGTTTTCCGCAATCTCTCACTTACTAATATCTACCAAACGACGTGGTTCCCTATCCCTCAAATGTATTGGTTTCGGATTTGGATCATACTCCACATGCAACCGATTGGGAGTTGAAAAGCACCGAGAAAGGTCAAGAACATAACATTGAAGATAGGACGTCTCAAAACGTGATAATTGCTTATATCCAAGTTGGCGCATCACCATAATGTATCCTTTTGGGTGGAACAACGGCCCATTTGTAAAATGCAACGTTACCAAACCTCAAAAGTTGGTGTTTTCCTCTAGCCTCCTTGTAAGGGTCGAACACAACATCTTTGGTACTCATCGCGTCCAGAGCCAACCTCATATCGATCAGTCGATTATTGTTACCGGGCTTGGGAATATTTTTGAACTCGTATCTCTTGGCTCTAGGCTCCTCGGGGTCGTCAATGTATGTGATCTTCAAGAATGGACAGTCCTTGAACAATGTTGGGAAGTGTTCATAAGCCCACACCTATATCAATGTGGAATGATACATATAAGAATCAGTAAGTTTTGTTTCTAAGTTCATGATAAGGGTACATGTGAACAATATACATAAGAACATAAGTTTAACAACATAATTACCTGCAGTAGAGTGAAATTCCCGACAAATTGGTTTGTTTTAGCCTTAGAGGCCCTTCTCATCTCTTGTCATCAAATGTGCCATTACCTCGGTGCCCCAAGAATAGTTAAAGACATATTCCAACGGATCCAAGTACTGAAGGTAGTTCGCACTAACCCTGTTACCATTAGTGTCAGGGAATACCTTAGTGCCCAAGATATATAACAGGTACGCAGCGGCTGTATAACGAATTTTTTTAGGGTCTCATCCATCCTCCAAACTTCTTTCCTTTGTTTTTTCAAAGTTCTTCTTAAGCGGCGTCAGCTTGAATGTTTTTTTCCTACTAGACTTGGATACATAGAAGGTCTCCACAGAAGTTTTGTAGTTCCAACCAAACAGCTTGCTAGTCAGAGCGTGCAACTTCGACCATTCTAGGTCCAGACACTCAACTCCTTCTGCAATTGATTTGCCGATAACATTCAAGCCAGGAATGTTCTGAGCATTTTCAGGGATGAAGGTCATCTCCCCAAAAGGGAAGTGCATGGTATCAATTTCACCATGATACCTTTCGACGAAGCAATTGACAGTCACAGAATCAGGCTTCACATAATTTTTAATCAAAGCATATAGACCAGAATCCCTTACTATTGTTTGGACCTCTTCACATTCCTCGGAAAAATTCCAACCATCCGCGGCTTGGTTTCGGCAAATACGCACAGCCTTCTTATGATCCTACAATTAGGAGACGATACAATTAAGAGATTTTACATAAATAAAAAACAATACATATGCACAAGATAAAAAATGCTTACATAGGTTTAATAGATAGTGCGAGCCCACGAGTCCTTGTATCCAAATAGTTTTTTCGGTTCCGGAACTTCACCCCAAATTCTATCACGTTCAAGGTCAGGTATCATGTCATCAATGTGAGGAAGGTGAGAACCTTTAACTTTTACTTTGACTATGCCCTTTCCCTTCTTTCCCTTGCCTTGTGTTGGTTGTTGACTTGGCCCACCAACTTCGCTTTGGCTTGCTAATTGACTTGGATGAACCTCATCATCTTCCTCCTCACTCTCCTCTTCATCATGCTCATCGTCCTCAACAGTTCCAGTAGATTCACGGATTACAAGCCGACTACGGACACCACCACTCTCCCAAATTATCCCTCTTGTATCATCCCCCAAACGCATCTTGCGACCTTCATTTTCCCCTCGAGGAGGCGGAGACTGAAGAGTATCAAGACCGTCCTTCCTTTTTCTCTTAGTGACATCATATTTAGTTTTTCTTTTGTTAGCTTCCTTGGCTTTTGACATATATCATAAGCACACGAAATGAATATAAGACAACTCATTTTCAGTTTTAGTACCGGCATAGATTCACTTAAATAAACCACGCCGGTACGTAGTTCCCCGCATAGAAACTTAGCAAATAACTCTTGCCGGTACAATATTCCGGAAGTGAACATTAACTATCGACAATGCCGGTAGTCATATGTAATTCTCCTGGATACCAAAAGATCACTACCGGCGCTCTTGAAATAAATCAATTCCATGCTGTAACTGGGTAACGGCATACAACGCAAGCTAAAACCTATGCCGGTACTGGTGAAAAATTCATAGGTGTTCTTGTAAGTTTTAAGTCCACTACCGGCATACTCGAATTATTATTAAGGAATGTCGTAACCTAAAACCGGCATAGTACTCAACCCAGTTTCTATGCCGGTACATATCATTCAGTTTCAGGCGACTCTGGGTTTGGAAACGGTATTGCATTCATGTTAACATCTAAGCCGTAACTTAATACCGACACTGTATCATTCTAGATTGAATGCCATAACCCAATATCGGCATTGTATTCATACATATTTCGGTGTCGGTATTCTCTCTAACTCAACTGTTTGAGTTAGGGTTCGCGATTATAACCTAAACTCATTGTTATAAATCGATTTAAACACTCATAAAGTAGTTTAAAATCACTTACTTTCTCACAGAAGCTATGTTTGCGAGGGGTTGATTGTTCGAGTTCGTTGCTTCTTCTTCTTGTTGCTCTTGAGCAATCTTAGCAAGTCTTTGTTTTAATTTCTGTTCACCAATCGATTTCGAGTTCGATTGGGCATTTGGTTTCTTTCGTGGAGGCATTGTTATGATTCAGGCAGGTTAATCGACGAAAAAAATTTTGAAGAACGGATGAAGAAGAAGAAAATGGAAGAAAAAAAAATTCAAAACACTAAACCCTAAGAGTGCCAGTACTGATTTGTGGAGAATGGGGGATAATTGATTTTGTTTTTGGATTTTAAGTTTTAGTAGAAAGGGTATTATAGTCTTTTTTTTAATTAACCAAAAGATATTTTAGTATTTTCATACCAAAAATCATCCCTTAACAGGCACTACTGGTTAGGGGAAGTAATGCATACCCCAATTGTTTTTTTATCCCCGATCGCGCGTTCCTTATAAACATATCCTAGCTAGACAAGTCATTTTGTATGCCTCAAAATAGGCTTCAAAAATATGATCAGAGTTTGAAAAGAAATTCTTATATTAAGGAAAGTAAGCCCGTGAATCTGAACGCGAATAACTATATATAAGCTGAATAGTTTTCTTGTTTTCCATCAAAGCTGTTTCATACGCCCTCTTCAGATTTTTTTTTCTTTTTATTTCATCCGCTCTCTTCAGATTTTTTACAATGGAGACAACAGTGGGAGGTGGGAGAAGCAATCGTAGTATTCCACCGGTGCCAAAGGCAGCACCATGGCTTGTCTTTCCAGATGGAAAAGGTATGAAAACTCAAGCTTTCTATAACATGTGTGAACCCAATAATAGAACTTGTAGAAAATCCATACCGGAGTTGAGTGGCAAAATATTTTGGCAGACACCTTCTCATCAAGGCTGGTTAGTTATTCTGTGCAAAGATAAAAGTTACAATTATACTCCAAACTGGAATCTTGGTGATTGTTTTTTATGGAATCCTGCGTGTTTAGAAAACATTCCATTACCAAGTTTATTAGAACGGATTAATAAACCCAAGAAACATGTTCTAATTGGTCATCACCTCCTAGAAGATATGATCATGAACATAAACAAGACTCTACGGTGTTACTCCTTTTCAGCCCATTATTGGACAAGAATTATGACTACGATCATATCTTACTTTTGTATTGCCACCCTGGAGACAATCAAAGGAGAATAAATAAAATTTCTCGGGGCACAACGGAATACTTCTTAGGGGATGTTAACTCTCTCCATTCTTTTAAAAATAAGTTGTATGTTATGTCTCGATACGAGGATTCTCGAGGCACAACGGAATACTTCTTAAGGGATGCACAACGGAATACTTCTTAGGTGATCATGTTATATTTGTTAGCAGGAACACCAGTGTGTTGTTCCGCGGCTAAGTTGGGCCTCACTGGCGGTTGTTTGTATTACACACTACCTCACGATCAGAGTTTGTACAAGTTTGAAATGAACAGTACTGGTGATGCAGTTATTTTGCCTTGTTCAAAGCTCCAAACTCCATGGTTCCCGTCGCACTGGGTTATGATGATCGTGGATGATGAAGAGGTAGGAAAAAAAGAGATCACATCCAATGCAGTTGAAAACAGGATATGTAGTAGTAGTACTAATAATGAGACTTCGAGCCGCGAAGAACACAACAAAGGCCAATCATCAGAAGAAACAAATCCTTGGGATAATCTTATGGCAGACATGCTGCCTTTAATAGCGAACCATCTTCATCAATTGGATTACTTACGTTTTCGCTCAGTCTATAAAGCAAATCGACAAATAATGCCAATACAAAAACAGGCTTCAAACTCAACTGGATGTCCATGCGTATCTCCATGGCTGGTATTTTCAAGCGGTAACACCTACAGTTTCGTTAATCCAACGAATACTAAAGAGACCTACCTCATTAATTTTTGTGAACTGCTAGCAAGTGCTACAATTCGTTGTCAAAGGGACGGATGGCTTTTAATGTCGAGAGAGGAAAAAGTATTCTTTTACAATCCCTTCACAAGGGATATCATCGAACTTCCGGACTTACCAGAGCGTTATAACTTTAGCGGCATTTGTTTTAACTATTCACCGACTACTACCAATTGTGTAGTTTTTGCCATCGATCAAAGGGCCTTCGAAATAGTCATCGTAATGATTATGGGGGGACATGATTCTTGGGAAAGTTATGTGTACCCTAATGCTGATATCAAGAAGTTCATGCCATTATGTAACACTCCAGTAATATACAAGGATGTTTTCTACTGCGTAGATGATAATGGAACTTTAGGGGCTTTTGATCCAACTCGTGAAGATAACCCTTGGAGTGTTCTCACAAATCCCAGCAAACAGTTTAACGATGATATGCATCCCAGTTTCTTGGTGAAGTGTGGAAAAGATCTATTATTAGTGAAACTAGGACATGTTGGCAAGCTGGTTAGGATTTTGAGATTGGATTTATCCGAGATGGAATGGGTTAAAGTTGAAACTTTGGGGAAACACATGTTGTTCATCAGCCCAACCACATGTGTATCAGCAGTAGCTCCAAATCGTGATATGGAAAACAAAATTTACGTCCCCAGATTGCGTCTGAATGGAGAAGGGATTTTAGTCTATTCACTTGAAACATGTAGTTATCACTCATCTGGGGGAATGCAGCAGCTTCCTGTTAACAATTTTTACGAGACAGAGGGATGGCTTTCTAACTGCACATGGATTCAACCGAATTGGTCCAAGTCCACACCACAAGAGCTCGACTGGTTCAAGCCTCAAAAGGTACCCGGATGAGAATATGTTACAGTAATCAACACCGTGGTCGTTGAAAGAGCAACACCATAATCATCAAGCACTAGACGAGAATGTAACCTCTTTTATAAAGGGCTACTCTCCTATCTTGTTTTATCGGATTATTACTTCCCGATAGTCGTTTTTTTTTATTTAATCTTGGTAATAACGTTTTTACTTAGGCAAAGGGAAACGGGTGTCAAGGTGTTCAAATAAATCAAATGGCAGCACTGCTGCAAGAAAATAAAAGAGATTGCCTTTGCTTTTAGTCCATGGTGCAAGTAAGAAAAAGACATAGCAGTAATTATTCTTTCAAAATTAAAAGCAAAGGCGATTTCCACAACTCAATTTGAAGCTAGCTGAATAAGAATACCAAGACTGATAATGTACAAAAATTCAAGATTAAAATCCTGTAACTGAATTAAGTGTATTTCTTTTAATAACTAGTAGTGGTCAATAACATTACACAAACCATATGTCTTTTGGAGCAGCAGCAACAACAACGGAGCCATCAGGCTTTGAAGAAGATGATGATGAAGAAGAAGTAGGCGGCCTGAACGCTCTCATGGGACTCGCAAATGCCCATCCCCAGTTTTTACTCCGACCATGTGGAGTTCCAACTACAGCAGCTACAACCCTCCCACCATTACTAATGCTATTACTAGTGTTAGTCATAGTGAATCCTCCAAATATCCCACCACATTTTACCCGTTCTTTAATATGGCGGTGGTGGTGGTTGTGGCGGCGACGATCATCCACACCCACCATCTTATTATTATGGTAATTGGATTCTCTTTGAGACTCCACCCTCCTGAGAGTACTACAATCACCAAATCCAGTAGAAATCTTCTCTAAGAATGCACCAGAGAAGCTCCTACTACCACACCCAACTGATCTGGATCTAGCTACTTTTCTTCCAAATGAATTTGACGATGAGGCATGGCTACTGCTGTTGGGACTGTCATTCTCATCCCCATAACCCCCAATAGCATCTCTCCTAGTTGATGATGCTGCCGCTGCCGCTGCCACACCATTACTACTACTGCTCTCGTTACCACCTCCTAATTTCTCTTCCTTTCCAGCTATTGTTGAACTGATTGTATTATTATTATTAGCATTTGTTGCTGTAGTGTTCGACATCACTGCCACTCTGTCTCGGTGATCCCTTTCCCCATAAGGACCGCTTCTAATAGTTCTCTTGCTGGTTCTATTGGAGGCAGAGGATAGATGCAAGAATGAGGACCAGAACCCTCTATGCTGCTTATTCCTAGTTGCAGATTTTTCCGTGGTGGTGTATTCATCTGTTGTTCCTAATTCATCCTCTTCGTCGTCATTATCGAAGATCTGGTGACGAGGTTCATGACTAATAATACGCCTAGTATTAGATGCAGCAGAGGATTTGCTTCTCTTGAGCATAACCAATTTGTTGTTCTGATGTTGTTGAAGTGATGATGATAATGAGGAATTAGTAGCAGCAATGGGTGATTTTCTCGTCTTCTGTTGAGATGTTTCTAACAAATTATGATGAACATTATTATTAGTACCTATCATGATCATCATCTTTGAAGAAGTAGTAGCAGTTGTTGTTTTATTATTATGATTATTATCATGCGCAGCTGATGATGATGCAGTTCCTAATGCTAATGCTGCTGCTGCATTTTTTATATTAATGGTATTACTAGTCCCAAATCCACTATTACTAGATCTAGCAGTGATTAAAGAGGAAGGAGAAGAGGAAGAATCACCTGCTGCTGTTCCTGCTGCTGTTGTTGATGGAGGAGTGTTGACAGGAAAGAAAGAAGGATCAGATTTAGAAGAAGAAACAAGTCTACCTAACTTCTCTTGAAGGCAAAAAGCACAGATCCCACCAGGATTATTATTGTTCTTGTATGGATGATTACTACACTGCATATCTCCACCCATATCATCCACCACTACTCCTTTATCTGCAGCTACTGCCATGATCAATCAACTCAATCAAATCCCTTTACTTCTAAAAATGAATACTAGCTACTTATTATACTGTTTGTTAACTCACTCACTCCCTCATCACCATTATAACTTTTATCTGATCATGATCTTGAAAGATAAGTTTGTTACCATCCCCTTTGCTTGATTAATTCCAAACCTTTTAATAAAAGAGAAAGGGAAATGTATATGAATGAGATAGAGACAGAGATCTAGAGAGAAGTGGTGGAGAAGATGATGACTGAGACTGAGACTGAGACAGAGGTCTAGAGAGAGAAGAGGAAATGTGTATTGAATATGGAGAGAGTACAGTTTGAAGAAGGTAGCTAAGCTATGCTATGCTATGCAGTATGCACCACCACTACTACTACTATAGCACCCTAATGAAAGACGAGTGAAGACAGAAAGCTCTCACCACACCCTCGATGGCGTACAGGCAGCATCCATACACGCAAAACAAAGCAAAAATCTCAGCATAAAAAAATTGAAAAATCCAGCAGGTATTCGGGCATACATTTCAAGACAGTGCACATGTTTCTATGACACCATCTCATCTCTATTCTTTAATTAATGGTTAATTAAATCTTTGATTTTGAATTAACAAATGTAGTTTTGGATGTTGATGTGAGGAGGGGGTTTACTAGCTACTAGCTGCATTAATTCTTTGACGGAAAAAATAAGACCAGTAGTAGAACATACTAGAGTGGAGACAGACAACCCATGTGGGTCTCCTATCTCTGCTGATCCATTGCCATCGTCTCTGGAAGGAACTACACCACACAGCAACAACAACACTCATTTATTAATTACTAATTCTTATTACAGTTGTTTTTTGGTTTCTTAATTACTACTAGTACTAATCAAATCACCGAGCTTTAGAGAGTTACCGTTGGATCCAAGAGACTCGTTCTTTCTTTTTTTTCTTTTTTTTTTTTTATGTATGTTATTTTAGTAGCTCATAGGTATGCTTGTAGGGCGTTTAGAATCTTTAGATACGCATCCAGAAGTATTTTTTGACTTAAAGAAATTAAAATGCAAGAAATCCGATTTCTAGGAACATAAAATTCGATTTTTTGTGAAACAAAATATCTGGACTTCTGACTTCTATTTTTGTAAAAATAGAAATCGGAAACAAAATTATATCCAACCGCAATATTAGAGAAAAGAAAAGAAAAAAGTTCATAGGTTAGTTTACATAGCCAAGTGATCTCTGTAACATGAACCTTTAGGGGATTGTTTGTGCCATGAGACGTCGTTATAAATTTTTGTAGTTGGCGTGGAATCATTTTCATATAATCTAATGCATCTGTGTGGGCATGTGTGTGGTGGGGTTAGCTAGCAGGTACTTGAATCTTAGCTTCTAACTATGACCCTGTTCACTCACTACTCCACTTTCCCCAGACATGGTCCTAGTGATTTGATTTTCCTTGGAAATTGTTTGATATTCAATATCAAACAAAAAAACCAATAATTAGTAGTATGAATGAGTGAGTGAATATATATGCAGGGACCACCGTAAATCATTTTATCATAGTGAGAGCCCGTGCACCCAATCTTATCGAAGTGTGGCCATGCGCCAAGCTGCATAGAGACAAAGAATTGTGTGAGCATTTCCTTCCAAGCTTATTATACGGGCGGCATGATTTATTAGAGGGACGACAGTGTGATAGTAATGTCCCTTTTTTTGATTAGGGGATGTAAATTGACTAGATTAACCTTTTTATTTTAAATGGACTAATTTGTCCCTCTTTTTTAAATTGAAAAGACAGAATTGTCCTCCATCAAACCTAATTATGAATGAGAAGAATGAGAATTAGTTTTTTTTTCTTTCATCTTCTCTACTTCTTCATTGTAACCGTAAGCACCACCTCCATTAAAACAAAACCGAAACTTCATCGTCTTAGATTAATCGGCGATTCGCAAAATTAATAATCGTTGATTGAAGTCTACATTATAGATGACGAAGAAGAAAAAAGTTGATGAAGATTGTAGCGATTCTAATCAAGCAAATCCTCCAATAGGTGAAGAAGAACAATTTCAATTTCTAACCCCTCCACCGGAGAAATTACTTGGAATGACTTATATGAGGTGTGTTTTGCGAAACTCATTTAGGGTTTAGTTTACTTTGTTCGTTTTAATTTCATTTTCTATCATAAATTAGGGTTTTAGATGAAAAATCAACTTTTCATATCCTGGGTTTTGGTTACTTACGGTTGAAATTAGTTCTATTATGAACCGTAAGTGAAGCTTTTGATACTGGTACGGTTCGTAACAATTGAAATTTTCTGAAATACCAACCGTATGTTCTTAGGTCTGAGAATTTTTCTCAGTTATGGTTGATGTTGAAACGGAATTACGAACCGTATTTCGCTCTGCATGTTAAAATTTCTGCCTACGGTGCCTATTGGTATGTTAGTTACCAACCATGTATTAGGTACGGTTCATAATAGTGTTCAACCATAAGTTACCGTGCCATTGTAGATAACTCTTTTGTACGGTACATAAATAATTTCTTTATCAACCGTAAATTATCATGTGTCTTTAACCGTATATTATCATGTGTCTGAAAACCTATTTTCAACTAATGTTACGGTTGATCCCGATAAAAAACTTACCAACCGAATTCTTATATGGTTTGTTATAGTCGTCCAGTTACGCACCGTGACTTTCCTATGGTTTGTTACGATTGTATAGTTATACACCGTAAATCGTTTTGGTCACACTTTTTTTGGTTTATTTGTTTATATTTTGGCTGTTGAACTCTTAGGAATTCATACAAATGTATTGCTTTTGTAGGTATCCTGATAGGATGAAGAATAAGAGAGGGAATAACTTAACTCAGATTAATCATACGCCCACCCCTCGTGGTGACAAGCATTTAGGGGTGGATTATAGAGGTATCCACAAGGATGAGAAGAAGAAGAAGAATCAATTTGAGATTAGGCTTAGAGAACCATCTGTAGGTATCTATGGGGTTGAATTAGAAGGATCTGAACCCAATGAACAAGAAATTGAAGAATTGGGTTTTGAAAAGAACTGTGAAGAAGCTGATGATGAAGAAGAAGAAGAAGAAGAAGAAGAAGAAGAAGAAAATCTCGATGAATCCAGTGATGAAGAAGAGGAGGAATAAGAAGGAAATGATGAATAGGAGGGAGAGGAAGTAAGTGATGAAAATGAGGAAGAGGAAGTACAAAACAAGGGAAAATAAATTGTTGTAGATACAACTCCATCTCCAGCTAAACCAGTTAAAGAAAGAAGCCGAGAAAGGAACCCGCACCAAAAGGGTTGCATATTCCTAAAGGAAAAGAGTTGGTGTTGCCACGGAAGAAAAATAAAAGACCTTGGGGCGAGGCACCAGATAAGTCCGCTATCTTATTTGGTTATACCAATTCCTGGGCTGCAAAACTCTGTGAGACTAGGGTATATTTCTCTTAACACGTTGTTATAATTAGGGCTGCACAACGGGTAGGGTGGGTAGGATATGGCCTATATCCGCCACCCTACCCGTTTACCGGCGGTTAAGAAAATCTTTACCCGCCACCCTACCCGCCAAATAATGGATAGGGTAGGATACGGTTAAAAAACTGGCGGGTAGGGTAGGGTTGGCGGGTAGGAGTAGGGTATGTGCACTTCTAGGTAGGGTGGGTAGAATATGGCCTATACCCGCCACCCTACCCGTTTACTGGCGGTTAAGAAAATCTTTACCCGCCACCCTACCCGCCAAATAGTGGATAGGATAGGATACGGTTAAAAAACTGGCGGGTAGGGTAGGGTTGGCGGGTATGGGTAGGGTATGTGCACCCCTAGTTATAATTTATTTCGATTTTTTTTTTGGTATTTATGTATATTTTATTAATCTCGTTTTAACAAAATATGTTTGTATTTTTTTTTATGGAACATACAAGGGCGAACAAATTGCTCAAGCGTCAAAGAGCTAGTTATTGGCCATTAGGTGAAGAATATGGTAATGTTCGTACTCTAGTGGCAAGTTCAGGATTAGGCCATGGAGTTCTGAATACCCAATCAGAGTATGATAGTGTTGTGGTATCTTCCTTCAGGGAACGATATTGGCTAGAAACCGATACGTTTCATCTCTCATTTGGAGAGATGACAATAATACCGGACGATGTGAAGCAAATTCTTGACTTGGAAGTTGAAGGAAAATCCGTGTATGAAGGTTTTGATAACAACATGTCTTGGACTGATCTTTACAGCCTTGTTGAAGAAACACTTGGGTGGGATAAAGACGATACCGAGATGGAGTTTATGTTGGCCGGTGGTTATGACCCTTCGCAACCACACAAGGTTTCCAAGGTAAAGAAGTTGTTGTTGAATAATTTGAAGACGAAGTTTGGAGACACCCTCAAAAAGCAATTGGCGGGTGAGGTGATAGATGAGACAAGAGCTAGGCGTACAGCCAAAACATATTTGTTGTATTCTATTGGGACTGTATTCATGCCCGATAACTCGGGAAATATGGTGAATGTTCATTACCTACAATTGTTGAAGGATTTGAAGAAGACCAGAGAGTATTCGTGGGGCACCGCCACACTTGCATATTTACTTGAAAGTCTAAGAAAGGCCTCGAGGGTTGGAGCTACTGAAATTGCTGGGAATGTTGCGCTTCTAATGGTAAGTTTGTCTACATTTTATCATTTTTTTATTTTATGATTGTTTGTTATATTTATATTTTGTATTCATGTCCTAATTGCTTAAATTTTTTAATATTTTTCTAGGCATGGGTGCATGACCACTTTCCGAGCCTAAGACCTTCTACTGAATGGGAAGAAGATGATGATAGACCTACAGGAAAGAAGTTTATGTTCACTGGTATACAAAAGAGGAACAAAGAAGAGAGGCTCATTCAAGTGAGGCAGGAAATAGCTGCTTTCACTGTTAAAGATGTTACCTTTGATCCTTATTTGAGGATTTAAAATGGAGTTGATGTCCGTCGGTTCACACAGACCGCAGGCTACAATGGACCATTGTATCATGCCACAGGTTATGTTATGACCAATCCTCGTCGAACTCTATGCCAAATTGCTCATATTCAAGAAAAGGTCGTTACGGAAAACTTCAAATTATCCAAGGATGGATCCGAGACAAAAGGCCCCACTATTATACTCAACTACCACCCAACTCCGACGGTTGATGTTTGGAACAACCGTCATCAACAAAAATACCAACTCGAAGTGTGAGAGGCAGCAACTTGTAACAACATGAAAGAAGCCGTTGATGATTACATAGATTGGTATTAACATTTTGGTCATCCACATGTGATTAATAATGATCCGGAGGCCCATCCACTTATTCAAAAGGAAATAGAAAAAGGAAGGATGTCGAGGAGAGCAAAGAGACAAAGGGACTATTTGGTATGACTTGGAGGAAATTATATTTCATGGCGGTACGTAACTTTGTTATCCTCATGACTTGGAATTTAGTTCTAATTTATATTATGTATTATGGAATAATCTCTTAAGACTCTTTTTTATGTGTGAATAGAAAGAGCGGGGACAAAAGTTGGTTAATAGTATGACTCCATGCATCCGTGCTAATGGTGTGATTGAAGCTCCTCAACAAAGGACCTAACAAGAGAAAATAAGGAACATGCATGATCCAACCAGGAAAGAATTGTACGAGGGGTTGGTCACGGAAGAAAGAGGATTAAAGAGGGGCAGAAAGTCCATTGGAGGTGCGAGTACTAGCCATAGTCAACCGTCATCTAGCAGCGAAGAGACTCCTTTGGAAGAGGATGTACATGGTGTGGGTACTAGCCAAAGAAGTGGTCACGGTGGTCATAGTCGCGGTGGTCGTAGTGATGGTCCTCGCACTCGTGGTGGTGGTATCACCAACAAAAGAGGTCGTGGTCGTCGTGTTTAATTATGGTTGTGTGAAATTTGATAGCATGACAACTTTTTATTTCTTAGCTTTGTGTGGTTTGTTTTTAGTTTACGGATATTATCAAGAACTCATGGTTGTGTTGTTTGTTTTTGGTTTATGGATATTATCAAGAACTAATGGTTGTGTAGTTAGTTTTTAGTTTATGGATATTATCACGAACATGTTATGAATTGTGTAGTTATGGATTTTAGCTTATGAATTACTTGGAATGAATTAACATGTTATGAAATGTCTGGTTAGTTACTGGTTGACTTATCAAATAGAGATACCTCTCAAGTTACGATTGGTATGAATTTTCAAGTTACAAACCGTAACTAGTCTAGCCAACAAATGTTCAAGTTATATGTTGTCACGGTTGGTAAGAAACTACACTTACAAACCGTAGACTTACGGTTGGTCACGACTTTAAGTTACAAACCGTAGGTGTGCTACGGTTTGTATTTGTTTTACACTTATCAACCATATATTACCCTGGAACTTTTGAGCTATGGAGAGGACACACTGACGGTTGGTAAATAAATAACATAATCAACCGTAACCCTGGTATAATTTTTTTTTGCAGAGTTACGGTTGGTAATTGTAACTGAGTAGTGAACCGTATACATGTAAATTGATTTTTCATGAGAGTTACGGTGTGTAACTTCTAGTACATACCAACCGTAACAATGATGAAAAATCAATTCTCAGAGATACGGTTTTCAACCAGTTTTTAGTTACCAACCGTAACTTATTTATTTCCTGGATATTCATGAGATTATCTACTGAGTTGTCTTAGTCACATTTGAAAATATAGCCGTTGAAACCTTCAACGACTATATTTTCAAAAAATAGATCTGTTACATAATAAATAAAAAAACAGAATTGTTATATATATATGATTTTCATCCTTACTAGAAGTTACACCTCCACATGAATCATCTCCTACCTTACTTTAAACTAGAATATGGCTCCAAACTCTGAATTTATATTGGAAGAAGATTTATGTATTCGCCGCAACTATGTTCTATGCCATCCAAAAAGAGGAGAAGAACGACGTCGATGTGGTTTTGCGAGTACAAGTTATTTGAGAACTATTTTTGGAAACTTTTGTTCCGAAACAGGTAATTCTAATCACCGCGACGGAATTATGTTGCATGTTCGATATGAAACTATTCGGGATAACGTTCAAGAATTTATGGCATTAGTTCGTATTTTGGGTCAAATACGATTAAGGGGTGAAACTGACACTGAAGTTTTAGAGAGCTCTATTCAGGAATGGAGACGATGGAAAAGGTCGAGTTTTCAATACTTACCTCATTTCAACATCCTTAAAGACTTCTATCGCACTCGTAGACCGGGATATTAGTATCCTTTTAATTCGCACAAATGAATGAGTTGTGATGTCATTTATATTTGTAATGATTTAATGGTTGTAATGTTGATTTAGTAATGAAGATGGTCTAATGGTTTTAAATGACTTATATATGTTTAGCCGTAGTTGTAAATGCTAGTCACGCTTGGTAACAATATTACATAAACCAACCGTAGTTGATGTTACGGTTTGTATCTTCAGTATCGTGACCAACCGTAAATGACAATGGTAGTTAGATTACGTTTGTGAATGTAGTTACGGTTCGTAATTGAACCATCCTTACCAACCGTAAATAACCCTGAAATTTGAATTCTACCCAAGTTTAACAAAATACTTCATTCATAACGTGAATCAAAATAGATATGATATTGTCACTTGTAACCATCAAGGCTCTGGAGTTGCAAGGCGCCGTTTCAACGTCCTCCAGCAGCGGCTCCGCTTCAACGTTTGCTCCAGCAGCCGCTCCGCTTCAACGTCCTCCAGCAGCGGCTCCACTTCAATGTCCTCCAGCAGCGGCTCCGCT
Organism: Papaver somniferum; assembly: GCF_003573695.1. Taxonomy (NCBI): domain Eukaryota; kingdom Viridiplantae; phylum Streptophyta; class Magnoliopsida; order Ranunculales; family Papaveraceae; genus Papaver; species Papaver somniferum. Next base: position 13,092,481 of record NW_020622934.1, on the reverse strand, counting down.
TCAACGTTCGCTCCGGCAGCCACTCCGCTTCAACGTTCGCTCCAGCAGCCGCTCCGCTTCAGCGTTCTCTCCATAAGATGCTCCAGGATCTGAAGCCGAAGCTGCAGCATTTGTCTCCTTAAGTTTCAACGTCCTCTCCAAGAGCCGAAGCCGCTTAAACACCGCTCCCTCCTGCCAAAGATCGTACCGTGGCCGCCACTCCTTCCTGCAAAGGATCGTTCCACCACACTCCCCATGTCAAGGATCATGATCTCAGCCAGCCAATCTTCATAGTCATGGCCACCTTTTGATTCATCCCGCAAAAACTCGTGATCATGGAAAGTTTGCTCGCTTACGCATCCAGCCAATCCTTTTACTTCCATGGGTGCCCATAAAATTCCATCCAACCTACTTTGTTCCTACGACAATATAGTCTCTTCTAATTACATCTGCTACCAAGAACTGTTGTTGTTCATTTGCCGATACCAGCCAGAGCTTCACCGTAGAAGCAATCACTACAAAGATGGAAACATGTAAACCATACTTGGGGACTGAGGATCTACACGGAATATCATAACCTCTCTGTCTAGAAGACGCCTTCAACACTTTACGAGGTCGCGGTGGATCCCAAGCCTGCTGAGAGGAAAACAACTTCAGAAACTAAAGAAAAATGTGACTGGGGACTGCTCATCGCAGTCCATCCCGACGACCACTAAAGACTCATGAGATAACTCCAGAGACGCGGCTAAAATATTTTCTTGAAGAAACAGAGGGATCCACGATAAACAACATAACTCTCTCATATCTACCTCTTCGCTATCCAGAATATTTCATCCATGTGATATCCTGAGCATCCCAGCGTCACATCCAGAAGAGTACAATAAGTTTGTATTAAATCCCGTGGACATGGATTCAAGGCGATGCAATGAAAGTATGCTACACATGGGTACTACCAGCATGGGACGCTTTCACTCCCCTCAACCTGGTTATTTCTGATTTCAACATCATCACTGCCGAAGTTTTACGAGCCGCAGGAATTTCTCAACATGAAGCCGCACATGTGCATCGAAGACTCCAAAAGCACGCCACAAAGATACATTCACATATTCGGCCATTCCGTAGGATCTAACAGAAATATAACCGGGGACTGCTCACCGCATCTCATTCCATACAATAGTCCAAGATTCAGAAGCTGGTTCGAAGGATGTGTCTTGGAACAAAGTCCTTGAATACTTGATAACAGCACATCGACAACAGAATGTCTCCCAACTCATCTATTTCATCCAGTGGCTTCAGAAGATTTCTACCATACAATCATCCATAGCATATCATCATCGCGACCAGTCCAGACACTGAACAACCTAAAGTCAAGGATGGACCGAAAACGCAACCACGATCTCCAAGATTATCCCTGACATGATCGTTGTCGAGCATATATTTCATCCATCCATACCAAGAATGCAATGGAGTTTGGTAAATTTTGGAATCCACTGGAGAGACACTACAGATGAAAGCACGGACCCAGACGAGCAACAGAAAACAGAAGAGGGTCGATACCTTTTTTCATGTGGACGGAGTTTCTAGAGTTTGAACAGAATAAAGATTCCTTTTTTCTCCATAAAAGGGAATAGATGGTTGGGCGCGACTATGCCACCTCGGGCCCGCAACATCCCTCCTGAATTCTTCCTGATTTTTATTGTCAAGCTGTTTTCACCTCCTAAACGAGATCGAAACCTAAATATTCTCACGTAGGGAGATGTGAAATTCTTTTCTGATTGAAATGGATGGGCGGACCGTCAAAATCCGATTTCATACGATAATTCTACAGTGATTCTAGTAAGGGGCGCTAATTAGGGTTTCGACATGACAAACCCTAATTTAGACAAAGTTGCCATCATTCCACGAAACTGAAGTCAGTCGTCATCCTTCCACGGAACTGAATCCAGTATCCACCCTTCCACGGAATTGAAGTCGGTCGTCACCTTTCCACGGAACTGAAGCCGGTCGTCACCTTTCCACGGAACTGAAGCCAGTCGTCATCCTTCCAAGGAACTAAAGCCAGTTTTCATCCTTCCACGGAACTGAAGCCGGTCGTCACCTTTCCATGGAACTGAAGCTAGCCTCCACCATTCCACGGAACTGAAGCTAGTCGTCACCCTTCCACGGAACTGAATCCAGCCGTCATCCTTCCACGGAACTGAAGCCAGTTGCCATTGTTCCACGGGCCCGCAACATCCCTTCTGAGTTTTACTGTCGGACTGTTTTCACCTTCTAAACGGGCTCGAAACCTAAATATTCCTTCGTGAGGATATAGGAAATTCTTTTCCAATCGGAATGGAAGGGTGAACCGTCAAAATCCGAGTTCGTATGAGAATTCTACAACGCTTTTAGTAGGAGGCGCTAATTAGGGTTTCGGCATGCCAAACCCTAATTTAAACAAACTTGCCAGGCGCCGTCACCACTGTTTGGTAGCCGAAGTTCCAGCTCCATCACCACCATTTGGTAGACGAATTTCCGAAACCAGTTTTCACCATTCCGTGAACCGAAGACAGTATCCAGCGCCAGCGGCTCCATTCCAAGCCGCACCAGGACAACGGCGGCAAGTCCAAGCCGACCAATGCTAACGGCTCATTCCAAGTTGATCCAATGCTAGCGACTCCAAGTCTAAGCTGATCCAATGCTAACGGCTCCAAGTCCAAGTCGACCAATGCTAACGGCTCATTCCAAGACAATCCAATGCTGGCGGCTCCCCTTCACGCCAAGTCTATGCTAGCTTCTCCGTTTTGTGTTCTCAAACCTAGCCCAGATGACGCACAACCATTCCAAGCTGACGCCAACTGTTTGCGTCCCGGACAGCAACCACCACTACCATTCTGTGGCCTAGCTAGAAGCACCACGAGCAGAATCTACGCAAAGCCACCAACACAAGAATCACGAATACTCCTTACCTCTCGAAAAGGTTAGACGGATCTTCCTGACCTTCTTTTCATGACTTGCCATTTCTATTTTGTCCTTGTCTGTCACCATCTTATGCTTACCTAGCAACAATGCCCATGTTCCGAGCTAAGCATGGGACTTAAGGTTGATGGTGGTTTTTAGCTTAGGGTTAAAATCGTAAAACCTTAGTCAGACAGTGACGTCACACTTGAGTAATAATGTCGCCACTAGCACATTTATTGAACCATTCAACATGTCTGCGTAAAATTACCGGGGTACCTTTTTTATATGCCATGCTCCACGGCAGAACCCTCGGTACTGATTGGCATCATCTCTGCACATGCCAGCCGCGCATGCTAGCCAAACGTGTCAATCACGTGTGTGCCACATATTTTAAACTAGGGTTTCGACATGCTAAACCCTAATAGCCATATCTCCGCGCCAAAGGCATGCCAAACATGCCAATGGCATGCCATGCCAGTCACATCTCCCCGCCAAAGGCATGCCAACCATGCCAGCCGCACCACCGTGCCAATGGAATGCCATGCAAGCCACATCTCCGCGCCTAAGGCATGCCAACCATGCCAGCCGCACCACCATGCCATCCACATCTCCGCGCCAAAGGCATGACAGCCATGCCAGCCGCACCACCGTGCCAATGGCATGTCATGCCATCCACATCTCCGCGCCAAAGGCATGCCAACCATGCCAGCCGCACCAACGTGCCAATGGCATGCCATGCCAGCCACATATTCGCGCCAAAGGCATGCCGACCATGCCAGCTACACCACCGTGCCAATGGCTTGCCATGCCAGCCACATCTCCGCGCCAAAGGCATGTCAACCATGCCAGCCGCACCACCGTGCCAATGGCATGCCATGCCATCCACATCTCCGAACCAAAGGAATACCAACCATGCCATCCGCACCATAGTGCCAATGGCATGCCATGCCAGCTACACCTCCGCACCAAATCCATGTCGGCCATGCCTCCATGCCGCTGGCTGCCAAACGAAGGGTTGCAACAATCAACGGCCACCCTTCCTTCTGAGATGCAAATCTCAGCCGTCCAAGTTCGCCACCAAACGCGTGGCAACTTTTGTCCCAATGCCAAGCCCTAATTTTGGCCGCGCCTAAACATTGCAAAACCCTAATTTTGGCCGCGCCTAAAACTATGCCAAAATCCTAGCTTGGCCGCGCCTAAACCATGCCAAATCCACGCCTGCCATGCCTCCATGCCGCTGGCTGCCAAACGAAGGGTTGCAACAATCAACGACCACCCTTCCTTATGGGATGCAAGTTTCAGACGTCCAAGTTCGCCACCAAACGCGTGGCAACTTTTGGCCCAATGCCAAGCCCTAATTTTGGTCGCGCCTAAACTATGCCAAAAGCTTAATTTTGGCCGCGCCTAAAACTATGCCAAAATCCTAGCTTGGCCGCGCCTAGGCCATGCCAAAGCCACACCAGCCATGCCTCCATGCCGCTGGCTGCCAAACGAAGGGATGCAACAATCAACGACCACCCTTCCTTCTGATGTGCAAATCTCAGCCGTCCAAGTTCGCCACCAAACGCGTGGCAACTTTTGGCCCAATGCCAAGCCCTAATTTTGGCCACTCCTAAACTATGCCAAAACCCTAATTTTGGCCGCGCCTAAAACTATGCCAAAATCCTAGCTTGGCCGCGCCTAAACCACGCCAAAGCCATGCCTCCATGCCACTGGCTGCCAAACGGGAGGTTGCAACAATCAACGGCTACCCATCCCTCTGAGATGCAAATCTCAGCCGTACAAACTTGCCACCAAACGAATTGTAACAATCTCTTGGATACGGTGCCAAAGCCCTAATTTGGCCACGCCAAAGCCATGACGGCCATGCCTCCATGCCGTTGGCTTCCAAATGGAAGGTTGCAACAATCAACGGCTATCCTTCCTTCTGAGATGCAAATCTCAGTCGTACAAGCTCGCCACTAAACCAAACGACTTGTGGCAACCTTTGGCTACGCTTCCAACTCTTTGGCCACGGCGCACACTTAGCTATACCAATTCTATGGTCATGACACCAAACCCTAATTAACCACGTCAAGAGCATGCGCAAGCCATGCCAGCACCGTGGCCACGCCACTGGCTACCAACAGAAGGTAACCACAATCAACGACTAACCTTCCTCTCAAGATGCAAAATCTCGACCGTCGAAGGTTACCACCGAGCCGGAAAGCCTCCCAATCTAAACTTTCCAAACAATAGCAACATGCTACACAAAACACTCGAGACATCAAAACATGTCACAAACTGGGGGATGCTCATCAGAGTATTGGTCTGGCGGTTTACAGCGTGCGGCGTATACTACGCCCGTTACAAGAAAGTGTCATAAGAGTGGGGAGGTTAGTAAATACAAGAACTAATGGTGAAACGTTTCCTTCATTGTGGAAACATCAATTCCAGGCGTTACCCGTTAACGCTTTCTTCCATTTACTCAACCGTTTCCACTTCTTACAAGACCATGGTACGTTTCGTTGCAACTTGTATAAATAGATCTCACCTATTTCCACCAAAGAACAAGTTTTGGTCAAGAGAATACAACACTCAGAAATCACTTGTTAGCTTTCCCATCTGTTAGCTTTTCACTTTCTGATACAAGTCGTCAAACAACTACTCTTCCCGAATCAACTATTCTGGTCTCAACACTCTCTTCACTTCCCTCCCTAGATCAACCCTTCTCCTTCACTTTGTGACCGAAGCAAGTATGTAACGGCCATTTCTTGGTTTAGACCGGATTTGTACGATTGATCTCTCGAATCAAAGTACTCCCTTGCAGTACATTGTTTAAGGTTTAGACCCGTTTGTCACCCACACACTCGAAATTACCAAAATCAGCAGAAACTGTTTTCACCCTCAAACACTAGGTTTTGTTTTTGTTGTATGTGGTGTCTATGGACACATTTCTTCGCTATTTGGATGATCTTTTCTTCGTCTTTAGGACGATTTTATTGTTGCTCTAATAATGATTCTCTCAAATCTCCATGGTGTTTCTTGGCTTTCTATTCTCGATCATCAAGAACATCTATGATTCTACTCGGATTCGCTTTGGATTCATCTTCAACAAGAGGGATTTAGGGCATCCAGATTCGTTTGGATCTACAAGATTTTGGGCAAATTACTCCATTTTAATTGGAGAATCTCTTATTGTATAAGATAATTATTTCAAATGGTCGGATTTGATCCTGGTTCACACCATCATTCGTCAATATTACTGGCACAAAAATTGGATATCTTTGCGGTGCATGGCTCTTTGTCTTCGCGATGTATTTGCAATTGGTGTCATCATTTGTATTTGGGTTTTGATTATCTTGTATTTTGGTGTTTTTGATAATATTGTAAGCAATCATGTAATCATTATTTTGGTTTGAATGAATTGATATGTGATTTCCAAAAAAAAAAGTTGTTTTTAAATTATTGAATTTAACTTAACAAAAATCTCATTAAAGATATATAGCGAAAAAAATAATTATGATTAAATAGTTATGAAAAAATTAATAACTCTTAATTACGATTAAGTTTTGTAGATTATATTAATAAAAAACTAGAAATATATATTTTGCTTAAACTAAATAGATAATATAATACTTATTAGGCGTTAGACTTTAGTAAGTGAAGATATAATGTATAAAATACAAAGACTCAACTTGTTAGTAATTTTGTATCGAAATTATTTTTAAACTAATAAATGACCTAGTAAATCTCTAAAATAAAACAAATAAACATGAAGTAGTGTAGATGGTGGATTTTCGAAAAAGGCCAAAATCGTAGAACCATAATTGTACATGCTCCTGATCCAGCAATCAGATGAATATTGAGGCTCGTGTCTCTCATTAAAGCATGAAAGCTCATGCCATGAAATCTCTGACTGAGAATACTGTCTCTCAGAGTATATGTAGATGTGTAGTCTCTCAGCCGAGGCAACGGCACATCTCATGAATACTGAGAAATTTCAGTAATTACTTCTATATAAGATCGAAAGATTCGACGGCTCCTAGACAGCTTTCCTGCTAGTATAGAGCAATAACGTCTCCAGGATGCAACAAGGTTTTCCCTAACTATATAAAAGAGATATGGCGTTTCAACAAGCTCATATCTCTCAATTCTCAGATATTTAATGCTCCTAGACAGCATGCCTGCTAGTATAGAGCCATCAATTAATTATCTCTAATCGTTAACTGAATATTCAGCAATATTCTACGATTCTTCGTAATATTTCGTCACTTCAATTCGTAGTTCTTCCCAGCAGGATTCCACGGGTTAGTGATAAATGTTCAACGTACGGTCATCTGAGCAGCTATCGAGTAAGCCTCGACTAAAACGGCGCAACTGTACTCAGCAATAATGCACAAACGAGCACCTGAATGCACAAACGAGCATTCCAAAACACGAAGGAACGATGAACCTATGCAAATGGGATGAAAAATAATAATAATAAAATATTGGCAAAGGCACTAGGGGACTGGGCTCACCGGCAGGTCAGTCACGCCGTGGCCAGTCCCATGCCTAATTTTATATTTTATCATGTTTTATTATTTTTCCCTGATCTCATGAAAGTATTTTCATTTGAGAAAATCTCCTTCGTCTCAAGGAAACTCCCTAACCTCATGGTGTTTCCTCATGTCAAAGAAATAATAAAAATAAGGAAATGTGTCGTGGGACCGAGCTTCTAGCCGGCCGGCCATGCCCTAGCCATGGCCGGTCCCACACCTCATGGTTCCTTATTATTTTATTATTTCCCTCATCTCATGAAAATTCCCTGATTTCATGATATTTCCCTAAACTCATGAAAATTATGTAAAATTAGGGAGAAAACGCACGGGACCGGGCTCATTAGCCGGCTGGCCATGCCCTAGCCGTGGCCGGTCCCACATGCTCTTCTCTTATTATTTTAATATTATTTGTTTCCCTCGTCTCATGGAAACTCCTTCACTTCAAGGAAAATCCTTAGTTTCAACAAACTCCTTGATTTCGTGATATTTCCCTAAAGTCATGAAAATAATATAAAATTAGGGAAAGTGTCATGGCACCGTGCTCATTGGCCGGCCGGCCATGCCTTAGCCATATCCGGTCCCATACTTCACGAATCCCTATTTTATTATTATTATTTCCATAATCTCATGGAAATTCTTTGATCTCATGAAATTCCTCAGTTTTATGGTATTTCGCTCACATCAGGGAAAATACATAAAATTGCATAAAATTAGGAAAGGTGTTGCGGGACCGAGCTTGCTAGCTGTCAGGCCATGCCCTAACCGTGGTCGGTCCCACACCTTGAAATTCCATGTTTTATTAAGTATTTTTCATCATCTCATGAAGATTCCCCAGTTTCAGCAAAACCCTGAATCCTTCATATTTTCTCAAAATGTTGCTCAAACGCGCATCATAAAATATCGAAACTCTTAGGACTGAGACGCAGACATTATGGCGACACCGGCATGTCTCCTTGACCGACCAAGGCTGGCCCTGAGGCTTGCAAAGAGCCGGTCCCACGTGTTTTAACAATTTTGACCTAATTTGCTCAATTGCTCATGTTGGGTCCAAACTCTTCTCAAGCAACTTGGAGTTTGCTCAAACGACTATCATCTGGTCCCATGACCACCAAGGGCCGGTCTCATCCCCCATTGGTAGGTCCCTCATCTCTCCATAATCAGGTTTTACTATCTGACGCTCACACGAGCACTATTTTAATAAATGATTAAACCAGCATTTAATCATCTTTTCACCAACTGGTCTTCAGGAGACTTTGGAATTTTGCTCATTTGAGCATCTGGGCGTTACATGGTCGACTCGTCATCCCATGTAGCCGTTCCCTCCTTCACTGTGGTTGATTTTCAATAAATCATCAATTGATCAAAATTAGGGTTTCGAATCCAGAGCTCGACAAAAACATAATTTTGAACAGATTCAAACATTAATAATTTTATGTTGATCCCATGATCAACACTTTAATCATTATGCTCGGCCTATCTGCCAGTATCTTAAATTAATATTTTATTTTATCTGGTCTTGACACCAACAATTCATCAGACGAGCAACACTTGCTCATGCGAGCAATATTTGCTCAAACTAAGGAATATTGGTTCAACTATCAATATTCAACAATTCAGTAACATTTTCTCACCTTAAGTTTTCAACATTTATTCGACAATATATTTTTGTCTCAGCAGGCATGTTCAAATCACGAGTCTCAGAACATTTTCAAATCACGTTTGACTCAGCAATACAAGGACTCATCGTCCCATAAAGTTAGCAACTGACTCCACAATCACAATATGTCAATCGTGTCACATGGGGGGATATTAACTAGGGTTTTGGTCTGGCGGTCTATGGCACGTGTGTTCATATACACGATGAGAATGTGAGCAAGTCGTGCAATCAGTTGGAGGAGTTAGCAAAGTAAGTGTATGGGAAATCAACCAAGTCTCCACACGATGAGAAACTAGTTTTGACACAACTTCCCACTTCCCAACTCCTTGACTTCAGCAACTGTCACACTTCATGGGATCAAGGTGTTTACAATTTTAGCAATATAAAAGGCCTATAAATCATGATTGAAACAGACAAGAATTTCTCGACAAGTTCATACATACAATCTTTCGTCTACACAAACTCATCGTCTGAGTAATCACTCTCAACTGAGTAAATTCAATCATCCAGAACTTTCTTACGCAGAATACACAACACACCTACAATCTCGATCACCATTGATCTCACACATTTCTCAGCTTCCCTCCTACAGATTGACCCATCTTCTCTTTTGACCGAATTGACTCTGGAACGGCCATTGTCTTGTTTTAGGCCGGAGTCCTACAGATTGATCTATCGAACTTAAACCACTTCCTACTTGCAATGAATATGTGTGAGGTTAAACATTTCACTTGGTTCAAGGAGTCTCCTCTGCACGGTCTCTCCTCAATTCCGTAAAAACCAGCAATCTTTTTTCCCCATCTACATATTGGCGGCCACAGTAGGAGATTAATCTCTCGGTTGCAATATCAAGCTTTCACAAGATGGTTGATCTTAGGTCATGCACGATCGCAGATCCTAACACAAATGATGCTAACAATAGCAACGACACTAATGATGATATTCCAGAAACCATTCCTGCTTCCAACAATGGCGGTGGCGTCAATCCTCATCAGACCGATACTGGAGCACATACCCTGTTTGGTTGTTTCCCTGAGGAAATCAGAGAAAACCCACCTACCATAGCTGATCTCATGAAGGTGCAAGAGACTCTTGACAAGAATCATACTGACATGGTTGCAACACAGAAGGAGTTGTGCAATTATCTCAAAACTCTCACTGACAAGATGTCAGAGAAGACTCAAGAAAAGGGAAAAGGAAAAGAAACATCCTCAGATGCTGACCCTGAGGTCGTTCCAATTCATACAGTAGATGACAATGAAGTCCGCAAAGCTGCAGACGATTCATCAGCGAAGGAATCATCAAATTTCATTACTCGGGAAGATTTGGAACGCCTCCTAGAGAACCATGAAAAAGACAAGACACCACATGTCGGCCACCAGCCTCCATACCCTGTTGCTACGCAAAGGATTCCACTACCAAAAGGTTATGTCTCTCCAACGTTCACCCTTTATGATGGAAGAGGCAATGCTCGAGAACATGTTTCTCGGTTTATGGAAGCTTTTGGTGAACATGAACATAACCATGTTGTTCGCCTCAAAGAATTTTCAAAATCCTTGAAAGGCATAGCATACACCTAGTACAACAACATCGCACCAGGAACTATCAACAGTTGCGGAGAAATGATTAACGCCTTCTACAGAAAGTACTTCTTTGTGTCAGAGCAAATTACTCTCTCTGATCTTGGAAGAATGTTTCAGAGGATCAATGAACACCCCAATGACTACGTGAAAAAATTCAGAGTCCAGGACCTGGACTGTCATGATCCAAACGTCACGGAGCAACAACTGGTAGACTTGTGTATCAACGGCATGATCCCGGTCTACAGAGCTTTATTGGAAAATCTTCGTTTCCAGACCTTCTTAGAGCTTCATGAAGCGGCGAAGAGATCGGAAACTACTACACCCACTTTACTGGAAAGAACAAAAGCTACAAAGGCTAAAGAACCTCGAGACACTCGAAGTTGCAGACGTCTGATCAACAGGCAGTACAACCTTCAACCTTCCACAAACACTGTTGCAGAAGGGAGCAAACGTAAATCCGAACCTCCACGCAAGCATACCTCCAGCTCCTCTGAAAGCACCAAAGAAAGATAACCAATCTTGAAATGCACAAACCTTGACCCGACATCAACGAATCGGCAAATGATCGGACAAACTCAAACTTCTCTCTTCTCATGAAGGAGTGATCGAGTTACTGGAAGTCTGGGTTCAATATGGTGCAATCAAATTGTCGTTCATCAGGAGAGAGCCAACTGAAGAAGAAATGGAGAATCCCAGGTACTGTCACCTTCATAGATTCATCAATCATCCAACAAGCAACTGCAATATTTTGAAGCACATTTTCAAAGAGAAGGTTGATCCATAATAACTTCAACTGGGGACTGAAGGAGTACACAAGAATCCTCTCCCAATCAGAACCTTTACACTCTCTGAACAACCTATCAAAGAGGCAGTTCAATCCTTCTCGTCGAACGTGAATTGCGCTATCTGTCGAAGGCACAAAGGAGAGACATGTTCACATCACTGAACCACATCGTGTCAAGAAGTCCATTTCGGAAATACTTCTTGAGCCTCCAGCCATAGACCAATAGATGTACGACTGGGGACTTCTTACCACAGTCAATCTCAGAAGAAACGAATTTGGAAGAACGTTGATCGATGCTGGCACCTCTATCAACAACATTCCACTGAAAACCATCGGATACACATGAATCACTCGACAAGAAGCTACTCATGCTCCCATCTCAATCAGAGACCTTGAAGAAACGCTCAGAAATACTTATGGCTACATCACTCTCAAAGTGAACATAAGTTCAACCTGGACAGAAACCAAGTTTCACATAATCAGGAAGATCCAGGATATGACACGTCCTTCATACGAGCGTGGATCCACGCTGAAAAGATGGTTACTGACGAAGCGCCTTTGGTTGCACATCTTTCCAACGAAGAAAGTTCTGATCCAGAAGATTTGACGGACATTCCATCATCAGAGTACTTGGAGGAATTTCAAACTTTGACGAGGTTGAAGCAAGAACCTGCAAAAGATGCATAGACATTCATCAAGAGCTCTGCACTCAGGCAAGTATCATTCCATGTCTATGTCATTTATTTCCTCACATGCTATCCTAGCATGGGGACTCAATTCTGCTAGCAACTCCGCAAGACGTTGTGAATGGTAGCTTCACCGCATTAGTATTTTACCAAGTGGTTGAATCTGACGTTTCTCTGAATCAAGCACTGGAACATTCATTACTGAGATGATGTCTAAACATGGTAAAGAACACTTTGGGCGTTTCTCCTGCAAGTTCATGTGTTCCACAAAATCAAAAAGCTCTGATGTCTGCACAAGTGTCTAATCCCACTACCACAACGAAAGGGATGCTGAATCAACAGAAGATACTCCAAGGCCGAGATGATCAAACCCCTAAGACATTCAATGCTTACGGTATGTACGCTTCAACGCTCAAGCATCTAAGAAGCCTTCAAATTGTACTCCCAATCAAAGAGTACACCTTCGATAATGGTGCATCTGGCTTCAGCACAAATATCTCGACGATGACACACTGATTCAATAATAGCACGATCAAAGTGCAACTGAACTACAATCGATAAGTTTTCATTATCCCATGATAAGACTTCTGAAGCAGATGCATCATTATTCATCCATCTATGGCACAAGCTCCTTCAACATACACTATGGACTTGATCTTATTGGAGAAATAAATTCTATTTCAATAAATGTTATCCATATAACAAGTTATTGCGACCTGACGTGATTCCATCAACGGGTCTCTCTACATCGCAAGCCCCTGCATGACTGAGAAACTTCCTCTCTTCACCGGTCACATCCAGAATGGAAACTTCCGCTGCTATCTACCGCAACAACATCGATTTCCTGACAAGGCACTTCGCATTAAAGGTTCAGGAGAATTTGGGTTAAACCCTACACCCTCATCTTAGGGACGCTCAACTCATCAAATATTTCGTGAATGTAAAGGCTCACTGGATGATGAAGAAGTAAAGACTACGTCGATAATCATGGATCTAACCTTTTCGGTCTTTGGAGCAACTCCGACCAGAGTATCGGCATCAACAAGCATTTTTGGAGAAAATTCTATCGTGATCCAGCATCAATGACGGTCCCAGGGGCAACATCCTCATGACCAGCTTCATCAACTATCCGTTCTCTGAAGTGTTACTCGATGGATCGGACTTCTCCAAGCACTAATGATTCATATCAAGGTGTGTAGACATGAAATATGTTCACATGAAAGTCTTTCCGAAGCTTGCACAATAGGCGGGCACAATCCCAAGTCCTCTACAAGAAGTTCTCATCACCTCTACAAATGAGATACAACATACTTCAGCCCATGGGTTTACAAAAACGTACCAATGAGTGAGTAATGGGACAATACTTCCTCGACGAAAGATGTTCGTCTATGTCTCTTATACAACATACCAAAAGGGCGCATCAACCGGACATACAATACGAAAGATATGACCTTTACCGTCAGGTCTACGGAATCTGAAAAATTTGTACGGGATTATAAATTACAAATGTGCATGCTTTGTTGGCTGACGTATACAACTCCAAATTGATTTATTCTTTTATCATGTGATAACTCAGTCTCTTAGCTTCAAAAGTTGGGGTCAAACATCGAATTCCGACGTCGTATGGGGTTCCTACAGCTTCCAGAGCATACAACATGCAAACAACAATTCTTGGACGGGATTCATAACTTCCACAGTCGATCGGTGTCCACCAGGTCTTTCCATCAAGTCCTTCATCAAGGTAACTCCAACTTCGACCACCTAGGTCTTTGCATCAATTTTTCTACCCGGGTCCTCTATCTAGGTCTTGGCGGAAGAAGGGAAAACGAAAGAGAGAGATTTAACAGAATACTGGGGACTGATGGTCCACTGATCATGATGATCAGTTTCACAGTCCAAGACCCGTGGCACCAGACTCTCATGTGCTAATCATTCATCATAAAATGAATGCTACGACCAGGACATGCAACCATGGTCATTACATCATCCCCTCTTGAGAGCAACCTCAGTTATGGTCCCGTGACTAGGGTTTCAGAAGTGATGTTTCTACGACTGACAGAATCAAGATGGCACTGCAAGCACCATGCTCATGTATCAATCAAGGGTTCCTGATCTCAAATGACTCAATAACATTAAAATCCTTCACCAACCATTCAAGACACAAGCGAATGGTCTAAAGACACAACATGAATGTTTTACAACAAGCTCGCCTAAGATGATTTTACACTGTCACGCACAAAGAAGCGATCTGGGAGAAATTGGTGAAGAATCTAGGGATGGGTCATATACCATTCTCTTTGTATTGATGTCCTCTACAACATATCCAAGATTCATAGAAATTGGAGAAACGAGCAAAACGATGTGGCTAAAACATTGGACTACATACCAGCTGAAAATTTTCTGAAAGTCTCCTGGAAGTTTATTGTTTCGTCAATTTCGGCCCTTAAACGTGCTCAAAAGCCGAAAATCTTCTTTGACAAAACTTGGAAATTTTCTGAGGATGAAGAAACATGGGTAGATCATGAAAACCCGACATCGGACGAAGATTCTACAACATTTTCAATGAAGACATGACTTCTGAATTTTCTGATGACGAAATTCTTCATTCATCTACATCTGAATCAAAAGCTACGCCTTCTGCGCGAGATCAGTCTTCATCTTCAGCCGCTAGTCTCATTTACTGAAGCCGGCGGCATTTTGCTGATAAGCTACAAGCCTTTCATCTTCAACTTTCCTTTTCAGTAATAACTCATCTCGTCCCTGCTTCTCTTCTGCATCCGCTAAGGCTAAGAAAGCGTTGATTCCATCACTGACGACTCGACATACAATGCATCAGCTTTCCAGCGTCTCTGAAAGGTTGATTCACCTCGGCATGAACATCTGCAGAAGTCTTCATCTTTGACATGATATTTCTGGAGCGTTCCCCGGAAGGGCCAGAAGAGTGGTTGTAACCAGAAGTCACCACTATCTGAGGAAAAAGACATGGAGTCATGGATATACCAATAACAAATGCGTAACAAAATGGTAACAATCCAACTCTTACCTATTTATAATTTCACTAGCTGTAGTGATTATAACGTCAGAATTCCGAAAACTTGCTCGTTCCCTCAAACCTGCAAAGACGAGCAAAATTCATTATTCAAAATCATGACTTGATTTTCATAAAACCCTAAACAACCCACGTGAATTTTGACATCCACTGGTTTTTCAAAAACTAGACAGACGTCCATTCTACAATTTTGAAAACTCACATACAGACATCATTTCACCATGTATAATGGTCTACTTTCAACAGTTGTTCAACATCAAAACATGATTTTACAAAATATATAAATATTTAATGTGAAACTCACGTAATTTTGAAAAATATATCTATATATTTTTGCTACCTTGCACGAGCATCTGTCTTTGAAGCGAGAGTATATTTTCAAAGATTTCTGAAAGCTCGAAGATAAATTTTTTTCATGAAAGCTCATACACAAAATTTTATTACTAACAGACGCACACGTCTATTAAAAAAACACTTTTCTCTCGTACGAGCATCCACCTTTGAAACGACAGTTTATTCCACTTTGTGAATCTCACATATTTAAAAAAAATAAAAATAAAATTTTAGTTTTCGTGAAAGCTCATAGGCAAAATTTTAATATCATCAGACAGAGGTCTATTTTGTTTGTTCCTTAAACTAATAAACGAACGAGCGTCTGTTCCTAAAACAAGGATTTCATTTCTTGGGCCCGGACCCATGAATCCTAAATCAACAGTACTACACCAATTTGCGCTCGATGCTCTATCATGCTATTGGGATCTTCGTTCAAGCCATGGTTCGCTCATTCAATCGAAAATATGGTAACGTCTTATCTTACGACTAAGTTCAATTACTTATTTTGTTTATAACTGGAAAGTCACCATTCAGTGTTGACTGAAGTACATGAATGTCCCTCACTAAGCAGGGGACTTAATGTAGATGGTGGATTTTCGACAAAGGCCAAAATCGAAAAACGATAATTGTACATGCTCCTGATCCAGCAATCAGATGAATATTGAGGCTCGTGTCTCTCATTGAAGCATGAAAGCTCATGCCATGAAATCTCTGACTGAGAATACTGTCTCTCAGAGTATACGTAGATGTGTAGTCTCTCAGCTGAGGCAACGACACATTTCATGAATACTGAGCAATTTCAGTAATTACTTCTATATATGATCGAAAGATTGGACGACTCCTAGACAGCTTGCCTGCTAGTATAGAGCAATAACATCTTCAGGATGCAACAAGGTTTTCCCTGACTATATAAAAGAGACATGGCGTTTCAACAAGCTAATATCTCTCAATTCTCAGATAATTAATGCTCCTAGACAGCATGCATGCTAGTATAAATCCATCAATTAATTATCTCTAATCGTTAACTGAATATTCAGCAATATTATACGATTCTTCGTAATATTTCGTCACTTCAATTCGTAGTTCTTCCCAGCAGAATTCCACGGGTTAGTGATAAATGTTTAATGTACGGGCATCTGAGAATCTATTGAGTAAGCCCCAACTAAAACGGTGCAAGTATACTCAGCAATAAGCACAAACGAGCACCTGAATGCACAAACGAGCATTCCAAAATACGAAGGAACGATGAACCTATGCAATATGGGATTAAAAATAATTAAAAAAAAATATTGGCAAAGGCGCTAAAGGACTGAGCTCACCGTCCGGCCAGTCACGCCGTGGCCAGTCCCATGCCTAATTTCATATTTTATCATGTTTTATTATTTTTCCCTGATCTCGTGAAAGTCTTTTCATTTGAGCAAATCTCCTTCGTCTCAAGGAAACTCCCTAATCTCATGGTGTTTCCTCATGTCAAAGAAATAATAAAAATAAGGAAATGTGTCGAGGGACCGAGCTTGCTAGCCGTCAGGTCATGCCCTTGCCGTGGCCGGTCCCACACCTCATGGTTCCTTATTATTTTATTATTTCCCTCATCTCATGAAAATTCCCTGATTTCATGATATCTCTCTAAACTCATGAAAATTATGTAAAATTAGGGAGAAAATGCGCGGGACCGGACTCTGGCCGGCCGGCCGGCCATGCCCTAGCCGTGGCCGGTCCCACACGCTCTTGTCTCATTATTTTAATACTATTTGTTTCCCTCATTACATGGAAACTCCTTCACTTCAAGGAAAATCCTTAGTTTCAACAAACTCCTTGATTTCATGATATTTTCCTAAAGTCATGAAAATAATATAAAATTAGGGAAAGTGCCATGGGACCGTGCTCATTGGCCAGCCGGTCATGTCTTAGCCATAGCCGGTCCCACACTTCACAAATCCCAATTTTATTATTATTATTTCCATAATCTCATGGAAATTCATTGATCTCATGAAATTCCTCCGTTTTATGGTATTTCGCTCACATCAGGGAAAATACATAAAATTGCATAAAAATTGGAAAGGTGTTGCGGGACCGATCTTGCTAGTTGGCCGGCCATGCCCTAGCCGTGGACGGTCCCAAACCTGGAAATTCCCTATTTTATTAATTATTTTTCATCATCTCATGAAGATTCCCCAGTTTCAGCAAAACCCTGAATCCTTCATATTTTCTCAAAATGTTGCTCAAACGCGCATTAGAAAATATCGAAACTCTCAGGACTGAGACACAGATGGTGAGACGGGCATGTCTCCTTGACCGACCAAGGCTGGCCTTGAGGCTTGCAAAGAGCCGGTCCCACGTGTTTTAACAATTTTAACCTAATTTGCTCAATTGCTCATGTTGGGTCCAAACTCTTCTCAGACAACTTGAAGTTTGCTCAAACGACTATCAGCTGGTCCCATGACCACCAAGGGCCGGTCTCATGCCCCCTTGGTCGGTCCCTCATCTCTCCATAATCAGGTTTTACTATCTGACGCTCACACGAGCACTATTTTAATAAATGATTAAACCAGCATTTAATCATCTTTTCACCAACTAGTTTTCAGGAGACTTTGGTATTTTGCTCATCTGAGTATCTGGGCGTTACATGGTCGACTCGTCATCCCATGTAGCCGGTCCCTCCTTCACTGTGGTTTATTTTCAATAAATCATCAATTGATCAAAATTAGGGTTTCAAATCCAGAGCTCTGCAAAAACATAATTTTGAGCAGATTCAAACATTAATAATTTTACGTTGATCCCGAGATCAACACTTTAATAATTATGCTCGTCCTAGCTGCCAGTATCTTAAATTAATATTTTATTTTATCTGGTCTTGACACCAACAATTCATCATACGAGCAACACTTGCTCATACGAGCAATATTTGTTCAAACTAAGGAATATTGGTTCAACTATCAATATTCAACAATTCAGGAAAATTTGCTCACCTTAAGTTGTCAACATTTATTCGATAATATCATTTTGTCTCAGCAGGCATGTTCAAATCACGAGTCTCAGAACATTTCCAAATCATGTTCGACTCAGCAATACAAGGACTCGTCGTCCCATAAAGTCAGCAACTGACTCCACAATCACGAGATGTCAATCGTGTCACATGGGGGGATATTAAATAGGGTTTTGGTCTGGCGGTCTACGACACATGTGTTCATATACACGATGAGAATGTGATCAAGTCGTGCAATCAGTTGGAGGAGTTAGCAAAGTACCTGGATGGGAAATCAACCAAGTCTCCACACGATGAGCAACTGGTTTTGACACAACTTCCAACTTCCCCACTACTTGACTTCAGCAACTGTCACACTTTATGGGATCAAGGTGTTTACAATTCCGGCAATATAAAAGGCCTCTGAATCATTATTGAAACAGACAGGAATTTCTCGACAAGTTCATACAGACAATCTTTCGTCTACACGAACTCATCATCTGAGTAATCACTCTCAACTGAGTAAATTCAATCATCCAGAACTTTCTTACGCATAATACACAACACACCTACAATCTCGATCACCATTGATCTCACACATTCCTCAGTTTCCCTTCTACAGATTGACCCATCCTCTCTTGTGACTGAATTGACTCTGGAACGGCCATTGTCTTGGTTTAGGCTGCAGTCCTACAAATTGATCTCTCGAACTTAAAGCACTCCCTTCTTGCAGGGCATCTGTGTAAGGTCAAACATTTCGCTCGGTTCAAGGAGTCTCCTCCGCACGGTCGTCTCCTTTATTCCGTAAAAACCAGCAAATCGTTTTTCCCTATCTACAAGTATGAATAATAGTATTTGGATGCTTAGTGTAATATTAGAATTAAAAGAAAACAAATTTGTATATTAATAGGATACTTCACATTAATAGTAAAACTTAAAGACTATTAGGATATATTACAATTTTATGCAGACGCAGATTTAAATTATATTAAATTACCAGCGCCAATATTTAACAAGATATAGTATATAGATTCAACATGAATAAATAAAATGTATAATAACAATCTTTATGCGAATGTAGAGTTATATTTAGAAGATTAAGGCTTAGTGTACCAACTGGACTATCAACTTAAGAATAATGAGAATAATAACATAGTTGATAATAGTATTTGAGTAATTAGGCTAGTAGCAAATTTATAATAGATAATACTTGGAAAATTTATATATGGTATTACACTGAAGTTAAAATATTAGATATTATAAATTGACGTGAATCGAGTTTGGATTACTTGTAGTGATAAAATAAATAAATAATAATACCGGTAAATAAAACTAAAATAAAATAAATTTTGGTGATTAAATTGCTTAAAATGATGTGAACTATTCATATATTTTACAAAGTAAAAGTTTAGGTTACACCAGTTAAGATAAAAGCTAAAGACTAATTAATCCTAATAAATTAATACTTAGTTAATCCAGCATTGGGCAATAGTGAAGGTTGTGTTCTCTTTTTTCGTAGGAAGGCATTGTTTGGACTGGCCAACCTTGACAGGGCAACTTCATTCAGAGGTGACCGATCATAGACGTTTAGTATGATTTAGATCTTTTAGAAAACCGATAATTATAAAGTCAATTAGAAAGATTAGTAGGAATCTCCCTTGTAATTAGAGACAAGTATTTTATAAGATAGAAATTAGTGTAAGAAACTTAGACTTCTGTATTTGATAGAAACTAAAATCAGCATAGTTCAACCTAGAGCTAAAAATTTTAGTTGTAGAAGCCATATAGGTTTGGCTTTATTTCTTGTTGTTTGTGCTTAGATAAGAGATAGGATTATTCTTTAAGGTGGGGAGTTTTGAAGACCAGAAGGGTAGTTCGATTTTCGATGACGAAAATGAATAAGGTGAGGAGAATGTAAGGACCCTCAAGCTCGTCAATGCTTTTAGACTAGTCAAGAGTCGTCTTAGCCGCTAATAACTCGATTAGTTTAACACGAACGTTAATTAATAGAAATTAATCTAACAACGATCCAGATACGAAATTAGTATCACTGAATAGGTCTCGAAACGTTATGCATATTGGACTACCCGCACGCGTCATTCAGACACTGGGTGAAGAAGATTTATCAATTTGTTTCGGAGGGTAAAATAGTAATTTTGGATATTACCCTAGTGGTTGCACGTGTTGAAACGAATGGGTGTCTCAGCAAATAGGGTCGACCTTATCTCAAGACTACATCGAGAAGATAAACTCGATCTCATTTTTTTTTCTTCCTCTTATCTTCTTCTTTCTTCTTTTTCTTTTCTCTTTCTTTGTTCTTCTTGCTCGTGTTTCTGAGAGAGGTTTGTGAGTTGTTAGTGAGATTTGATTGATAAGAATCAACTGATGAAGATGTATAGATGATGGAGGATTCGAAGTTGTTGTTGATGAAGAATAAAAGATGATTCAGAGAACCAATTGGGGTTTTCTATGATTATGAATTGGGGTTTCGAATTGGTGATGATTAAGATGAAATTGAAGATGGGTTCGTTCTTAATTGGGTTTGATATAAGTTGTGGGGTTGTTCTGAAGTTGATTTGAGGATCGAATCAAGAGCTAGGGTTCATAAGAAAAGTTCAGAGGAGAGTGTGAAGATGAAGTTAATGGTTAGGGGATTGAATTAATGATGGGTTTGTTCCGAATCGAAGAATAGGTGGATGTATTGGGTTTAATTGCAGTTTCTGTAGGAAATTGAATCTGAAATTAGGGTTTTTGATATAATGGAGATTTAGGGTTCTTGGGCTTGAAGTTTAGCTGGAGAAGATGAAATCGACGGTTTAGGGTTTTGATGAAATCAAGGTAGAAGTTTAAGCAGAGGGTGAATCATCCATTTCAATTTGGGATTTAGTCCGAGAACAAATAAGAGATTGAATTCAATCTGGTTGAAAGAAGTTGCTTTGAGGTAATTGTCCTTCTTTGCAATTTTAGTAAGTTATGAAGTTCTTTTGTTGGATTTAGGAAATTATCAATGAAGTGAGACTTGAGAACGGATATGGTGGGTATGAGTGAATCTGTAATTAGGAATTAAGATGAATGATTGTAATTAGGAATTAAGATGAATGATTGTAATTAGGAATTAAGATGAATGATGTTACAGAAGCAAAGAATTGTAGTTCTGAAAGAAACGTAGCTGAGCTGTGATGGTTGTATGAATGTAAGAACTGTTACAGGTATGGATGAATCTTCAGTAAATACCATTTTGGTGGTTGTGGTTGTGGCTGAAATGCAGATGAATTTAGAGTTGAAGCATTAGTATTGGTGAATATATGATGGAGTGGTAATTATAAGTAATGGGTGTGGTTGCATTATAATTGGGAGAGAAGTGTAAATAAAATAGAAGTTGCGGTTAAGGTTTAGATAATTGAGTTTCAGAATGAAGGTTAGATGAATATGTTGAGTTGAATCTCTTCAGTGAAAGCTTGGAACTGCTGAACTGCAGGTAGGCTATAGTTGTGTTTGTAATTGAATTATTGAATTCTATTTGAATGAAAGAAATGTTTAGTAATTGTATAAACTTCTGTTCTTTAGTATTAGACCTATTAGTCATCCCAGTCAGTGTAGTTGACTCAATGTGTTTAGATGACTCAGTGTATCTTGCTGAGTCGGATCTGTGACTCACCGAGTTTCCTGTCTTGACCCGAGCTGACTCAGTGGACCGAGTTATACCTTGACCCTGTACTTTGATTGATGTGGACTGTTAGTTGACCCATTTGACCATCCGTGATAGTTAATATACCTATTTGGACCAGGCCTTAGATTAATGGGCCAGGGTAGTGAACTTAGGTTTAGAGTTAGTTTTCATATTTTAATGAATTGGACCACTTATGGTCCGAATTAGCCATTGGCTTATTCTACAAAGTGTAGATATTCATAAGACTTAGCTAGGGATTATAGAATCACTCTAATTGGATTAGTAAACTCTTAGTTATGCTAAGGATATATAATAAAAGATGTAGAATCATAATGGGCTTAGAACCATTAGATAGTTCACTTAGACTATAACTAGAGACTTGTATGAAATTATGTTATGAGCCTTGTGTGAGCCTTGTGGCTAAATTCTTAGAGTTCTTGTGTAATTAACAGTTAGACTCTATTAACAACGATCGATTCAAAGAATGAACCAGTGGATCGTGGATCTCGAGGTAGGCGTGACTTGTCATCAAAAGAGGTGAGAATACATTTAACTCTTTTGTAACCATTTTTGTTTCTTTTACAAAGGTTTATGCTTAACAAACTCATGCATTGTCTATTTGTGCATTCCATGCTTTGTTTAAATTACATTATGATTGTTCTGTTGATTCTTTGAATCTTTCCACGACTTGGAAAGGACTTGTAATGTTTGTTATCATAAGAATTGTTATGCGAAATAAGAATTTCCACATGTAGTATATGGGATGCGCTCCTTCGCATATATATCTATTATATATTTATTCGGTGTGGTATTGGCATCAATATTACTATTCGGTGTGGAAGTGGTATCAATATTATACATTGTTTGAAGAAGGAGTTTGTCCATATACATGTTTGTTTATTTCAATGACTTGGTCACTTTTTAATGTTTGGGAAAACATGTATTGTTTTCCAACTTTTACTTATGATTACTTGAAAGTTAAATGTTATTCCTACTGGGCACCCCTTTTAGGGATGATGTGCTCACCCATTCCCACTTTCAGTTTCAGAGACAGATCAGAGTTGCGCAGCGGAAACTTTGTGGCGTTAAGTTATCTGCTATGTTTATTATGTTGTATATTTTTATTTGCAAACCAAATGACTATTGTATATGTATCATTTGAGAGGAGTTCTTGTATATATATATTTCAGAACGGGGCTAGTTTTGGGTTAAGATTTGTAGCAAATTTCTTAATTGAATGCTTAAGTTTATGATTTAGATTCCTTAGTGCCTCGTTATTTAGTTAATATCTTGGATTAGTCAGCTGTTAGCTTAGGGGGTGTTACAGTTTGTGTGGGAGAAGATGAAACTGAAGGAATCCTGGTCTGGTGATTGGTGAAGGTGTTTCGGTGATTATGGTATAGGGGGGAAAACGATTTTGTTTAGACATAACAGGGAGTACCTACTTGCCCCTCCAGTTCACCAAATCTACCAAAATACGACGGATAGGCAGGCAGAATAGAGAAAACATGGAGGGGCAATTCCGTCTAGCGAAAAAGTAACGAAAATTCCTTGGGACACCAAACAAATCGTGTTCCTTATATTATAGACTAGAGATAACTCGTGCTGTAAAGGCACTCGTTGCAATATTTATCTAATAATATGGTGAACCCTGAACGCAACGAAAATCACTTATCACTTGGTGTTCTAACAATGTTAACAAAAAAGAGAAAATGGATAACGTAAAATTTAATTATTGCCTCTAGATGCAGTATAGTCGGGATCTAATATATCCTCTGATTAGGGAAAATGGCACATTTTTTTGTTAGTTCTTAATAAAAAGAAAATTGGGCTTAATTCAAATGGTCTGTACATGCATATGTCAATACTCATATATCTGCTTTCCTTATCATTCCAAAATTAAAATATGAAAATTAGAGTGAAAAAAGGTCGGCATATTGCGTAGAAGCTATTAAATAAATAAACATTTCGACGACATTTCAGCTTAAAATTTAAGTGAGCCTTTATTTCCCTTCCCCTGAAATTACTGACTTTCTTAAAACTAACAACTTCCCACAAATTTTCATTTGTCCTCTCTACGTCTTTGATTTTCACTCCACATAAGTTAGTGAAATCGTCCAAATTCTCGAGTGGGGCAGATCAACTGAATGGATTTTGAGTTCATTCATGATTTTCCATCTAATGTCTACTGAAAATTTTGGAGAGGAAGATACAACGGTTTTGTATATTAGATTTGTAATATGCGGTTGAGGAGAAAACATGAAAAACCCATTATGTAACTGTGATTCTTTGCACATATTTATAAATTGAAGGGGTTGATTCATAAAAATGAAAATGGTAGTTGTGATTCTTTGCACCAAACGTCTTTATATCATCAAGGTAATTTTCACAACTTTGTTATTTGATTTGTTTCTCATCTTGGCATGTTATATGATTCTTTTCTATAGAAATGATAAATGATTTGTATCTCTTCTTTTTTTTAATTTAATTTGATTGATGCATCATTTAAATAGAAGACATGTGGATATCATGGATTTTCTCTATGATTCATATTTTTATGTAAAGTTCTCCATTGGCTAGAGAATAATTTAGTTTTCACTTAATTTTGTGAATTTAATTGAATTTTTTGTGATTTTTGTGTTTTTTGTGTTTTTTTTTGTCATTTATTTATTTGTGAATGGAGAATATGAAGTAAAAGAAAAAAAAATCAAATAATTAAAATTAAGTATCTTAATTTTTTTCACATTTCATTTAATTTTTGTTATGATCCTAAGTATGAGGGACTACACCAAATCCTGGTTTTAGCAACACTTCATTTACGGAGGTACGCAACGTATATAGACGTTGCACAATTAACAACGTTCATATTCGTTGCAGAAATTATTTATACTTCAATTCCTAGAATAAACTACTGGTGCAACAGATGGTCAACGTGTACATCCGTTGTACAACACATGGTTATTTTGTAATATATTAAATATTGATGGGCTTTTAGTAGTTTCTTTTATTTTCAGTTAAAAGAAATAAAAAAATTCCTCACCTTATTTATTTCACTCACCTGATTTCTCTTTCTCTCTCTTCGTAATTTTTATTGAAGAAGAAGAACTCTTCTCTGGGTCTCTCTCTTTCTGTTTCATCGAGAGAAATTTTTCTTCAATAGATCTTATAGATTTTAGCTCGTTCATGAAATCAAAATCCTTATTTCAACAAATCTGATAGCTAATCAAAACCCATCTGAAATCAAATCTATACTTTTTTCTAAACTTAATTTTTCCCTGAAATCAAAAATCAAGTCATTCAACCTCTGATTTTGGTGGATTACCATCAGGTATAAACTAGTTTTTTGTTAATTTTATTTTTATCTGAAATCATTTGATAGAGTTAGGGTTTTTGATTTTGACCTGAAAGAGTTAGGGTTTTTGATTTTGATGTTTGATTTTTTTGTAATATGTAGATTTGAAGTATTGGGTATGATTTGATTCAGTTAAAGATGAAGTTTTATTTGGTTTTTGAGTCATCTGATGTTTTATTTGGGTCTATTTTGTGTAGAGATTTAGTTTCTGTGTAGAATCTTTGAAGTCATCTGGTGCTTTCCAAGGTGTTTGTAGTGGTTTTACTTCATTTGGAAGAGGTTATGTAAACTAGATTCAAGTATTTGTCCATCATACACAAAAAAATCATCGTCTATTCATAATGCTTTTTTAATTTATTAATTTTATTTCTGGATTTGATTTATTTTTGGGTTTTTTTTGGTTCGATTTTGCAGGTAAGAGGACGATTTGCCTTTCATACAAAATATAATCATATCATCAGTTCCTTAAACCTTATTCTCAGTGTTGATTAGACTGTTACTTTTGGTGCTTCTTCTTCTTTTATCAATTTTTCGAAGTTCCTATGATTCATAATCTTATGAAATTTTGATCTCTTGAACTATTATATATTCACTATTATATATTCAGTGAAGTTCATTTGCATATAACAGGAGTGAACTTCTCTTTTATTGGTTAAATTCCTATTTTTTATTAATTATTTTGTTGTTTGTAGTGTTCTTTTTGATTTCTTCATTAAATTTTGTTTCGAAATACAATTAACTTGGGTTTAGATAGCAGGTTAGGGTGTATTCGGTGGAGGAGGCAATGTTCTTAATTTGGTTTTAGGTTCCAGACTTCCAGTGTTATCCAAGTTTGCTTATCTTCTCGGCATTGAGTTTTTGTAGATTCCAGTGTTATTCAGTGTTATAGTTCTCTATTGTTTGGTTGCAAGTGCTAATTTATCCAACTCAGCAGTTAACTGATCACAAATAAATGGAGATGGTTAGGATATACTCTATATCCTTTTTAAATAACAAAGTTTGATTGTAGGAACTTTGGCATCACAAAATTTTTGGGAGCCACAAGATTGCAGTATTATACAACTAGGGAGGATTTTGGCATGGTTGAGTCATAGGTAGAACGGGAACAACATGATATATACAAAGATCTCAAGGACGACATGTTTCCATTTCTTAAGACATGTGCAGAAGCAATAGGGTTGCCACTGAACATGTATCAAACTATAGCTTTGCTCATATTCTTCTCAGTTCTTGAATTAGATCTTTGATTTTGAGAAGCAATAGGGTTGCCACTGAACATGTATCAAACTATAGCTTTTCTCATATTCTTCTCAGTTCTTGAATTAGATCTTTGATTCTGAGAGCTCTTAGATCTATTGACGGTCAGATTGAGGTAAATGGGGATTCTGAATTTTGTATACTGGGAGGATGTTTAATTAGGTATAAATATGGCTGATGAAGGGGAAATGGGCAGTGTGGTATATGAAACGGAAAAATATTTATATGATTATAATTCAGTTGCTGATGTTGAAAATAAACAGATGTGAATGATCATAAACAAGGCACTAACTTTTCTTGGCTGTTTTGAGAATGCATTGTACCGTATCTGCCATCTTGCATATACCCCTAGCTAAACTCATTGATGTTATATAATTCTTACTCTAATTTGAGTAAGCTTTTTTGCTGTCAAACAGGAAACTTCTGGTAACTCTTTAATGGCACAATATATTCGCTGATGTAGAGTTAGGAAGCCAGTGTAAACATACATTTGTCATGATAACGTATTTTAAAGTAAACTTCTTAGGGTATATTAATTAAATATCCCTAGTTTTGATACCCAACAAATATACCCCTATCATTTAAAAACCTTATCCATTAATAAATGGATTACCTTAATACCCTCACCACCATTCCACCGTTACCAGCACCGCCACCACCACCATTTACAAACCTTATTCTTATCCATTAACAATTTTTTTCTTATTTCACAGCCACTACCACCACCACCACCACCACCATTCCACCATTACCAGCACCTCCACCACCACCAATCCACCACCTAACTACAACCACCACTAATGTTTCACCAGCGCCACTAATATTTTACCATCACCACCATTATCATTGATGTCACCGTTGCCGCCGCTGCCGCTGTTTCCGCCACCGCCGCCACCACCACCACCGCCGGCGTCAAAATTTGGCGTCAACAACCGAAGTTGATTCAAAAAATAAAAGTTCAAAAATAACTTTACTAATACATATTCCAGTTCTTTTATTGTGTCAACAATCAAAGTTGATCCCAGTGAATGGGTCAACAACAAAAGTTGATCCCTTTAAGTGGGATCAACAATGGAAGTTGATCCACAAAAAATGAGATCAACATATTTATATAAGTATGTTTTCTGTAAAAACCAATAAACATGGAACCTGCAAACTGAAATATCCTTAGGAAACACAAGAATAACATTCATAAAAACAAATCAGAATGTATGTCGTTACAAAACATAACAACTCCAACCCAAAAAAAGCATAAAAAAAGAAACATCCAATAAGTAGGAAACCTAATCGTTAATCCCTTTTGTGCTAGAGCAGTGAATCAAAAATCTCAAATTCAAATCGTTATCTGACAATTGCAAAATATAACCTCTGGAACAACCATCTATGGCCTGCAACAACCAAAGTTTGATACAAAGTGACATATATGAATGAGTGAATTTGGTGTGAGTCGAACACGCATCATCTGACGTGGAATCAATCATGCTACCATTGCACCACAAATTCAACATTTTGAAGAATTTACATCTATAAAAATCAAAGCATTTAAACTACATGCATAATTATACTAATCCAAGGAAATGTTATCAACAACAATATTTGATCCCATAAAAATGGTATCAACATTAGGAGTTGATTCCATAAATTATTAATATCATGCATTGTTGGTGATTTCAGTACCTGATACATACATAATCCCCAATTTAGTAGTTCCCATATCTTCTCCTGAAGCCAAAATAGTTGCAAAATAAGTCAATCTCCATTGTTGATTCCACCATCCCAACAAAAGACACCACCAACACCTTCAAAACCACCACTACCACACCCATCAACTAACACTTTCAAAAACCACAAAAAACGAAATCCATAAGCACACTAGTCTTTATAATGTTGATGTAAGAGAGGCAATGCACAATATGAAGAGCATTTTAGGTACTCGTACTATAAAGTATCTAATTTTTTTAACAAACGTGATTTAAACTACAAGCATGACTATACCAATGATGTCAACAATATGAATTGATTCATAAATGGAATCAACAATAGTAGTTGATCCCATAAAAATGGTGTCAACAACAGGAGATGATCCCATAAGTGGTGTCAACAACAATAGTTGATCCCTTAAAAAATACGCCACCACCCTCACTATTACAATAAAAGCCACCACCCTCACTATTACAATAAAAACCACCACCATCACCTGCAATGCAACAAACATCCACCGCCACCACTGTAACAACACCTTCCACCACCATAACAACAACAACACCAATACCTAATGCCTCTATCACCATCAGCACCACCAATCTCACTAGTATAAACAAACTCGTTTGCTTGTTTCAGAAATGAATTAAAATCAATAGCTCAATTAAAATCAAAATAAACAAAGAAATCATGTTGAGTCAACACCAAAAAAATCAAAACCAAGATCAAATTTAGGCTACTACCTAGAATGGAAGTAAGAGATCAAACTTATCTTTTAATTTGTTTATGATGATTGAATCTTTAGATCCACTTATTGATGAAGATTTTCATCGTCTCTTCCCAATCGATACACATCGTTATCATCGATTTCTGGTTCTTCAAATTGAAATCAACTGAAATCGGAATGAATATGATGTTTTTAATGACCAAGATTAGGATTTGAAGATTAGGTTCTCGCCAATTCGTCACCATATTGAATTTTTGCGGCTAAAAAAGTGGAAAATCGATCTACAATTAATTTAGGAGGTGGTGGTGCAGATGGTGGATTCGATTTACTCACGGCGGAAGAAACTGACTTGGGTGAAAATCGATCTAATTAATTGATTATAAAGTAGAGAAAATATGGTGATGGTTGTGACGATAGATATGGTGGCGCTAATGGTGTTGGTTGCGGTAGTGGCGTAAGAGATGATAGTGGTACTCTGGTAGCTGCGATGGAGAAGTGAAGAGGTTGCAGCTTTGGTGATGGCGAAAGAGGTAGATGGAGAGAAAAGAATCAGATCTGGAAAGAAATAATGAAAGTTATTTTGTGTGATGTGGGTAAATATGGAAACAAAAAAATTATTAATGGACCCTTGATGGACCTATAGATGGAGAGGGTATTTTTATTGTCTCATAAGGGTATTTATGAAACCCATGATAAGCCAGGACAATAATATAATTCCCACAACTGCTTATTGAATCGTAAAATGAGAAATTCATCATTGTTGCAACACTATGGTAAGCTTATTCATTCCCTTTTAATATGGTAATTATTTATTTTTGTTTGTTCTTGGTAGGGTTATTTATTTGGTGGTTTACGAGCGAGTCTTTGACTGATTAGTTTTATGTCGTTTAATGTTGGGTGCTTGATTGCATCTACTGCTGTCCATAGCAAGCATCAAGCTTAGAAAAATTGGGTTATATTTGTCGTTATTGAGTTAAATGTGGTAACTGTAGCACTATGGTATTCTCTTGGATTCTTATGGTCAGTATAGTGTGTGTAAATGCTGAGGTTTACTTGCCAGGTGATGAGCAGTTATTTGGGATGCCCCTCAAGGAGACGGTCATCACTTCTTCTTTTTTTGAAACGGTCATCACTTCTTAAAACAGCTACCACTACCTGCTTTTGCGAGATGGGGTGAGAATAGGTTGCAACCTGCATGTTTGTCACTCTCTTCTTTCAATCTGAATGTCAACTTTTTTCCTTAAGCTGTAGTTTAGACTCAATCTAATGGTTAAAAGCTGCTTTCTATCCATGTGCAGGGTAGTTGTTCTACAAACTAAGAACATGAAAATCAAGTGAAGGTATTCTATCGACTTATTCTATACCTACATGCAGTTATCTTCTGATCTCAAGACATGAAAACATTTGAGTACTCAAGTTTTTATTTTTGTCGAACTTGGGTCAGATCCAGAGCATAGTGAACTGAGGAAAACATATTTTGGACTGAAAAACCTATTCAAGAAGACAAAAAGTGTAAGTTCCATGACAGCTTCTCTACACAAAATCATTGTTGAAAATTGGGCTCTTGTTTTTCGGTGTGTCTTCCATAGTGAAGTTTAAGCTGAAAGCATGTAATCTAAACCGATATTAAACTTGCAGGCAGAAGATAATGAGAGTAAGGGTAAATTTCGTAAAGCAGTGGAGGACTTCAAAGCAGTTCTTGCAATGGACCCTAATCACAGTGCTTATAATGTACATATTTATCTTGGTTTGTGTAAAGTTCAGATCAAGCTTGGTTGTGGCAAAGACGCTCTGGATAGTTGCACAAAAGCACTTAAGATTGATGAGGAGTTGGTTGAAGCTTTAGCCCATGTATATAATGATCAAACACTATCAGTTTCCATAACCTGTATAGAATATCTAAAATGCTTTATCTGGTTTTCTCGTCCAAACGTGGATAATCTTATAAAGTTATGAAAAGGTCGCATCTGTCTTTTCTGCGGTTCGATAACGCATTAAATGACATAATTGGTTTAATACATGAGTCTACTTTGGAAACCAAAAATTACTATGAGTGACGAGAGTATGTTATTTAACGATTGACAATGTTTTTCAGAGGGGTGAAGCTAAGGTTTTGACCGAGGATTGGGAGGGAGCTGTTCAAGATCTAAAAGAAGCATACAAACAATCGTCCCAGGTTTGTCACTATCAATTATCACACTTGTAAGTTGTACCTGTAAATAGATTGATAACAAAAAAACAGTGAACACTAAATAACTCATCTTCAATGCCGAGTTGCTCCATACCTGAAGTATGCATTAGGAAGAGCAATTTCTAGAATGTCAGTTCACAGTTCACACATCACGCAGCTCAAACTTTAAGACCTTAAGAATAAGTATGTGCTTGAAGACAATGGCTCCCATAACTTTCCGAGATCCAGTATTTTTTAAAAGGATTATAGCATTTACAATAT
This sequence comes from Papaver somniferum, assembly GCF_003573695.1. Taxonomy (NCBI): domain Eukaryota; kingdom Viridiplantae; phylum Streptophyta; class Magnoliopsida; order Ranunculales; family Papaveraceae; genus Papaver; species Papaver somniferum. The sequence continues at coordinate 13,060,823 of NW_020622934.1, read as the reverse complement.
TCACATCAACAAGTTCTACTCAATCATACGGGTGACTTTATTTTTGTGCATTTTAACCCTCCAACATGATTTACCAACATTTACTTTGATGGGCAGGACATGAGCATCCGAGAATCATTAATGAAGGCCGAAAGAGCATTAAAGATGAGCAAGCGTCTGATTCCAGCAACCAATATGGTTGATGACCCACCTGTTGCACCTACAGGTAATATCAAATGCGCATCCATCTTTGCATTTCAGTTTGTCCATGGATAACTATTGGAGTATAATGGTTATTTTTGTACGACACTGTATAAAGCACTAGCTTCTTCTAATTGTAGCTCACCACGTCCCAAGCTTCTACAAGCGTAAAATTTCCCACTCAGCCCTTGCTTGGATGCAACTGCAAAGGAGTTTGTATCGATTCAAGGAAATGTGCCTGCGCAAAGCTTAACAGTTCTGAATTCCTGATGATGGCAGGTAAAACTGTTTCACTTTCTCCACGCACATTTGAATTTCCATATGTTTGACATGGACATGGCATGGATATCAAACTCAGAAAAGACTTCTCAGAATGTAACAACAGAAGGTTAGGGTTTTCATAGTTTCAAATTCAGATACTTATGTTTATAACATTTGAGATTTTACATAAGCTTTTGATATTGTATGGGTTTATAGTTCATCTATAGCTACTCTGTTGATGTATAATTCGTTCTTGATGGATTATGATCATCAATAACTGTTCTTGATGGATTATGATCATCAATAACTGTTCTTGATTGATTGTAATTCAGGAGCAGAAATCTGCCGGAATTTCGTGCCAGCGGTAAAAAAAATTTACCTGATAATTATTTTGCAATGCATATAAAAGTGGAAAAATTATCCGTTGCACAAATCACCTGAAATGAGCAACGGATGTAACTGCCACCAAATCACAATGGGACCCACAAAAGTGTTATCTATAAATAATAACCGTTGGACAAATTAAAATATAGGTTGCACAAATAAGAAAAATATACCGTTGCACCATCGTATGTGCAACGTTTATATTAATTTGTGCAACGGATATCAAGCGTTGCACATCAATGCGCAACGCCGTTTTACCAACGGCTATTTTCGTTGCACAAATTATGCGCAATGTTTATAAATGCCACAGATCAAAATGTATTCATTATGAAAAGAACAACTTTTACATCCGTCAGATGTCTTTGATTGTGATGAAAAGGAACCCACTCAAAATATTTCATAATGAAAAAAGGTTACAACTTTTACATCCATCGGATTTGTTTGGCTGGGATGAGATTGAGACGGTCGGATGCAATGTTTATCTCCGAAAATGCAATCCGACCGTCCAAGAATAAAAAATCCCTTCTGTTTTGTATATACATAGATATTATAAATTGTTATTACAATGCTTTCGTTATTCATAAAAAGAAAAAAAAGGAAATTTTCTTCGTAATGTCCATGAGCGTTCTTTATTCACCCTGACTTGTCTGCAACTTCCTTTAACAATACAACTCCAAGTAACTTATCTGATTCTTCGTCCCCTCGCAGACGTCTAACATGATAATGAGCAATATGAACTGCTCCTGCAAAAAAAAAAAAATACATGGGTGGGTGTTTACAAAAAAGCGGGGGTCTAACAACCACACCCAATATTTCACTTAACAATCTGTATGGACTAACTCCAATATACTTTCAAGAGAAACAAATAGACAGTCAGACTCAATCTTAATAAAACTATATCAAAGAGTTATATCTCAATTTCTCAATTCAATCCGCAATCAAAGAAATAGGAATTGGCGAGCCCGATTGAATAAGAGAAATAACTTGGACGATATCACAAACCAATATTCAAGTATCAATAAATTCAATCAACAACCCAAAGGTCGGATCCAAGAACTGATTGAACTTAATGCACAACCTGTGATAATTCTATTATATAACAAAATATAATGCGAAAAAGAAATAACACATACACCAGAAATTTTGTTAACGAGGAAACCGCAAATGCAGAAAAACCCCGGGACCTAGTCCAGATTTGAACACCACACTGTATTAAGATGCTACAGACACTAGCCTACTCCAAGTTAACTTCGGACTGGAATGTAGTTGAGCCCTAATCAATCTCACACTGATCAACGTACAGTCGCATTCCTTACGCCTCTAGAACCACGCCGAATTCTGCGCACTTGATTCCCTAAGCTGATCACACCACAACTAAGAGTTTCTACAACCTTAAGTCTAAGACTTGATAAACCAATCTGTCTCACACAGAAAAGTATATAGAATAGATAAATCGGTCTCCCAAAGATAAACCTATGAGTTTTATTCCGTCTTTTGATAAATCAAGGTGAACAGGAAACAATTGATGTATCAGACTTATATTCCGGGAGAACAGCCTAGAAATATCAATCACCTCACAATAATCTTAATCGTATGGTAGCGAAACAAGATATTGTGGAATCACAAACGATGAGACGAAGATGTTTGTGGCTACTTTTTATCTTTCCTATCGGAGAATCAATCTCGAGCAAATCTTTGAGAATATAGTACTCAATACGATAGAACATGGCAAGATCATAACACGCAACTACAGAGAAAATAGTTGGGTCTGGCTTCACAATCCCAATGAAGTCTTTAAGTTGTTAACCTACAGGGTTTCGTGAAAAACTTAAGGTTAAAGGAGAATTGACTCTAGTCGCAACTAGTATCACACAGTAGGTGTGGGGATTAGGTTTTCCAGTTGCTAGAGTTCTCCTTTATATATTCTTCAAAATCAGGGTTTGCAATCAATGCTACCTTGGTAACAAAGCATTCAATATTCACCGTTAGATAAAAACCTGATTAGACTCAAGCTAATATCTTTCAACTGTTAGATCGAACTTAGCTTGTTACACACAAATGAAAAGTAACTTCATTTGGATATGAGTAACCCTACCTAAACGTGTGCACCTTGTTGGCTCAACAATAGTTAACCGAAGTTAGCCATATGATCACTTTCATATAAACCTTATTCATCTTAACCACAACTAGTTCAAATGACTCAAATGAAACTAGTTATAGAGTTGCAATTGTTTATAGTCTCATAGAAGTATACAAGACAAAATTGAAGTAAAATCGATTTTTATTCACTCGAATAAAGTCATGAACATTATAGCCACGGTTTGCAAAAGATTATATTCCTTATTATATAAATGTATTAATTCATGAACAAACAAATTCTAGAACTTAACCCACTCAAGTATGAAAACGGGTGCACATACTTAAGTAGCCGGACTTGGACTGTGTCCGACAGTATGCGGACGGGTACAATACTATCACACATCCAAAACAACAGTTGAATTAGTACGTGTACGGGTACGCATACAAAAGTTCCCGGACTTCAAATGAGTTCTCCAGTACGCGTAAGGGTACGCATACCAAGGCTCCCAGACTTTACCTGACCTTCCCCGTACGCATATGGGTGTGCATACTATACCGGTTTTGGATCAACATATATGCAAGTACGCATACTATGTCTATAATCCAATTATGGTTAAGCGTTCTAAACTCTATTTCAACCGTTGAAACTTTCTTAGAGGATGACAATAGTTTTTTTCACTAACTATTAGCATCAAACGATTTTCAAGTTATTGAAATAATCAATACGAAACATTCCGAGTCTACATCAAATGATTGTATCACACAAATCATGTAAGATATTACCAGGCGATTTTCATATGATCGTCTTTTGACTTTCGTCAAGAATATAAGATGAACTTGGTTAAAGCGAAAGCTTACCAACACATATTTAGAGAAATATGTAAGCGAGTTAAACTCAGCTCGAAATATCAAATGTGTATAATCGAATACTATAGTAATACGACTTTTGTCTCAAGAAGGGAGATAGAGTAGAAATAGACTTTCTGAGTGATAGATGAGTTTCAGTCTCCACATACTTTTTGTTGATGAAGTTCCACAAGATCTCCTTAATAGTTCTTCGTATTCAAACAATGAACGTCGTGAAGTCTAAAGCTCAACTACACAATCTATCCTAGTCCGAGACATTACTATAAGTAGACTATAAATAAAGACTTATATTTTTGATCACTAAACTTGACAAACAAGCTTGAGATAGCAACGCTTGCGAGTTCGGCCGAGCAGTGCTCTAACAATCTTCCTCTTTGTCAATTTAAGTGACAAAACTATCAACACATATGGATTACAAAACAAATAGACTTTGTAGGTTCTCATCCAAATGCTTGATCTCCTTGGTTCTTCAACATTACTCGAAATCTTTGTCACTTCCAAGTACTCCATGGTTCTAAAGGTGTTCAACTCAGTATCATAGTTGTTGAAGATCCGTAGCTATAACAATGAGAAAAAAGTTGCTCTCAATCATTGTTATACAGTGTCATAGTATTATTACACAACATCAAAGTCCAATTGTATCACAACTTTGACAACAATACTATGGTGATATGTATCACTCCCCCTTAGTCAATACTTCATTTCACATGAAAATTACTCCCCCTTACATAATGATCTGTAAACCATCTGTATTTGTAGTGTGAACTACACATTAATTCTCCCCCTTTTATCAATAAAATTGGCAAAGGTACAAAAAATAGTGGGATCCTAATGAAATTTCCATATAGATACTTCATGAACAAAAGAGAACAACATATCAACTTTGTTTAGATACAATCATATAGCCGAAACTAAATGCATTCATCAAGGAGTTTATAAAGATACAAGATAACTCCTACAATATTCCACATCCGCACTCCCCACAAAGATTTGGCAATTAAGCACAAGTTTAATTAAGAACTCTCCCCCATAAAATGTCATTCCCTAAAGAACAACAAGAGCAACCTTACTTTCATAAGAAAAGAAAGATTTCTTTGGACATTAAAAAATTACATGAAACACGAATTTGTATCCAAAATACTCAATTAAATTGACCACAAGAGAACCTATGATTAATTTAATTGGAAATGCTCACATAAGAATACTTATGGAGCCGCACAGTATTTACACAAAGATGTGGATCAGGGAAGACCAATACTGCGGAATAGAAAAAGATTCATTATATCTTTCATCACTATTTGCATAGAGACATATAACAAAAGTCCATCCTATCTTCCATCAATATTTGCATAATGACATAATAGGCTTAACTTTTGTTTGTCAAAAATTTATTCAATCTTTTATCAATATTGAACATATGAAAGACTTAACTTTTGACATGTATGGGACAATCACAGTTCACGGACGCAAACACACATATCCCATAACAAGTTGCAATATATGAAACCATAAATATTAATACTGCAAAATCATCTTCCAAATAAACTTTAGAATTTAAATAAATAAGTCTAAAAACATTGCAAGATGAAAATCGTTGGAAATAGCTATGTGTACTTACAATAATGGCTATTCCAAACCCTAGTTATCCTTCCTAAAACACAAGAATAAGTTCACTTTTAAAAAAAAAAAAAATCAAAAATTTATTGATTATGATCAAAAATGTACATGAGAAACAAATCAAAACAAAAAGCCACAAAGGGGACAACATGTCCAGGCTAAGAGAAAAAAGAAAAATGGCTGAAATAGACAACATGTCTCAAGCCAAAGGAAATATAAGGAATGTCAATCAAATCTGTACTAAGTAGTGTCAGGATATTCCATTTTGAACATATTTGGTGGTCTGGTAGAGAACTTCAGCACTTGACCCTTACTTAAGTGAAATCCCTTTTTAGCAAAAAAATCATCTGAAAAGTTTATCTCTCTGAAGACATGGTTGAAATGTATAGATGTCAACTTGCTGCTCACATTTAACCATATATTCCATATGAACCAAGGTAGTTTGATGTAATTGCTTCTACAGAGTTAGAGTTGATAATAACCTTACTCTTGGAGTTTCTGACAGCCCATTCAAATGCATTTATGTTTCCCATGATTTCAGAAACAAAGTTTGTTGTTACTCCCAAGCCTCCACTCTCAGTTGCTAAGAAACTACCTGCATTGTCTCTATCAATAAAACCATAGCATGAACACCCAGGGTTTCCTCTAGAGGACCCATCACAACAAATCAAGGTTGAATCAGTACCAGGGAGAATAAATTACATTCTATAATTTTAGAAGTTTCACTATTCTGCAACCCATATTGAAGTGCTTAAGAATATGCAAATCATAAGTAGAGTTATACATACACCCTTTCAGCCTTACTTCACAATCCTGAATCATTTTTGTAATTCTTCTCCTTGAGGCCACACTGTCAGGGGTAGCATTTTCAAAACAGACTCTGTTTCTTGTGAACCAAATATCCATCATAATATTGAAGGCAACAAGAATAAATTCTCATAAGAAGTTTCCTAGACATCATAGAGCTTTCTCAGAGCATCTACAGAGAACTCCTTCTCATTACTGAAAAACCCATTGATCATGGGATCGTTCAATTCCTCCAAATCTTCAGAAATATCAGTTAACTCACTAAGTTCTCTTTTTAGTCCACCCAAGGTATTCTTTGTTAGAGACAACATATGTTCATAGTGAGCTATCTTTTCTAAAGATGAAATGATTTGAGATTTTAAATCATTTTTGTTTGTTGATGAATTCCTTCACCATACCTCTAAAGTTATTATCAAAATGACAAACAGACAAGAGGCAGTTAGAGGAAGAACCTTCATTATCTGTAGATATCACCTTCTTCTTCCTTGAGGAAAGGATTCCTTCACAAATATACACATTACCTGCTTCAACTGCATCCTTTTTGTGGTACCTCTAGTTACAGGAGCCATGAAACTGTATCTTTCAAAGAAAAGATAAGTGAAGGGAATTTTGATCACAAATGAATATAAATCGACTTGCGGACACCTAAACCCTAGAATAACTTTGAAAAAGTCTTGTACGGTTCATGATCCTTTATCTATTCTTAACAAAAACTTATTTTTTTTACCAAATATACAAAAATTGAGTAACCTTGATTCAATCCTCATTTTCTCAAGTTAAAACTGAGGATGCAGACGTCACTAGTATTAGATAGTGACGGAGTGAGCCGAATGCTCACATCTTTTGTCACATAGTGACTTATCAAGGTTTGTTGTATAAACAGACTTCTTATCTCGTATGAATCTGGTTCTTCTAGATTTCTTCTTGTTATCAGTAGAACTCTGTTGATTAGTCAGAGCCAGATTCATCCTTTGCATGCCAATCCTTTTGTTGTTGCTCTTGAATTTACAACACTTACTTTGAACATGACTTGCACTTCCACAAAACGAATAAATCAATAATGATTTATTGTCTTGCTTATTTGCCTCTTGTTTATCACAACATTCATTATCAATTGTTTCAAACCCGGCTGGAACAAAGGAGTTGTTTGTGCTCACAGTTTTGCTTTTGAACCATAAACCATTTGTGTTTCCAAAAGACTTTTGACCGAATAACATTTGAAATTTTGTCAGAACTTCCAGAAAACCTTTGCAGGTCACACTTAAGAATATTAATCTCTTTTTCCTTCAGAGATAGGGTCCTGGTGAATTATTCATCATTAAGACAATCTATCTCAAGATCTTTCACCTGAGGTGATGATTCAAGTTTTTCCAGCGAAGCCTTTAGTTGGAGGTTTTCTTGCTGAATCTCTTCACACTTATTCAAGAATTCAACAATCTCAGTGTCACACTCAAACTCTGAATCAAAATTTGAGTAGGAAGAAATTTCTGTTGTGAGAGCCGAAAATTCATTGAACACATTGGAAGTATCCAAGATATTGACAACATGAGACGATTTTTCTTGTATTGAATCATCAGAAGCACTAACCGGAGAGAGACATTTCTCATAACTTTTGCTTCTTTTTACCATATCCTTGATCTTTTGTGAAATCAGTGATTTATCAAAATCAACATGATTGGAACAACATTCATCAGCCCAAGACAAGTTAGAAGCTTTGCTTGTGTTGGTCACAGCATTGAACGCAGATGTTCTGACTGTGTTCTGATCAAGATCAAATATTTTTAACTTTCCAAAGCGTATCAAGGTTATTTCCTTCAACGATGACATGTTTCTTAGAATCATATCTAGATGGCAATGATCTGAGAATTTTCATCACAATGTCCTTTTCAGGAATAGTCTTACCCAACGCAAAAGATGCATTAACAATTTCAGACACTTTGTGATTAAACTCATCAAATGAATCTTCATCTGCAATACGAAGGTTTTCCCAATCAGAATTTAGGTTTTGAAACCTAGCTTCTTTTTCACAGGTATTCCCTTCAAATACGGTTTCTAAGATATCCCACGTATCTTTAGACCGAGTGCACGTAGTCACATGGTGTTGAAGATCTGGGGAAACGGCATGTATGGTAGCATTTAAACAGTCAGAATTTTTCTTTGCAGCGAGAATCTCGTTAGGTTCATATCTACCAATATCCTTAGCAATGGATACACCGTCTACTGTAACCATTGGAGGATCATAGCCATTAACAACATAAACCCATGTTTGAAAATCACGCGCTTGAAAAAAGGCACGCATAGCAATTTTCCACCATGAGTAATTTGCGCCATCGAAGACTGGTGGTACGTTTATAGAGATATATCCTCTGTCCATATAGTCAGTCGTTACAAACACAGACTTATGAGGTCTTAAACGTGTTTTACTACTTTGATACCAATTGAAAAGGCGGGGGTCTAACAACCGCACCCAATATTTCTCTTAGCCATCTGTATGGACTAACTCCAATATACTTTCAAGAGAATCAACTAGACAGTCAGAATCAATCTTGATAAAAGTATATCAAAGAGTTATATCTCAATTTCTCAATTCAATCCGCAATCAAACAAATAGGAATTTGCAAGCCTGATTGAATAAGAAAAATAACTTGGACAGTATCACAAACCAATATCCAAGTGTCAATCAATTTAATCAACAACCCAGGGTCGGATTCAAGAACGGATTGAACTTAACGCACAACCTGTGATATTTCTATTATATAACAAAATATAATGCGGAAAAGAAATAACACAGACACCAGAAATTTTGTTAACGTGGAAACCGCAAATGCAGAAAAAACCCCGGGACCTAGCCCAGATTTTAACACCACACTGTATTAAACCGCTACAGACACTAGCCTCCTCCAAGTTAACTTCGTACTGGAATGTAGTTGAGCCCTAATCAATCTCACATTGATCAACGTACAGTCGCGTTCCTTACGCCTCTAGAACCACGACGGATTATGCGCACTTGATTCCCTTAGTTGATCTCACCCACAACTAAGAGTTGCTACGACCCTAAGTCGAAGACTTGACAAACCAATCTGTCTCACACAGAAAAGTCTATAAAATAGATAAATCTGTCTCCCACAGATATACCTATGAGTTTTGTTCCTTCTTTTGATAAATCAAGGTGAACAGGAACCAATTTATATACCGGACTTATATTCCCGAAGAACATCCTAGAAATATCAATCACCTCACAATAATCTTAATCGTATGGTAGCGAAACAAGATATTGTCGAATCACAAACGATGAGACAAAGATGTTTGTGACTACTTTTTATCTTGCCTGTCGGAGAATCAATCTCGATCAAATCTTAGAGAAGATAGTACTCAATACGATATAACAGGGCAAGATCAGAACACACAACTACAGAGAAAATAGTTGGGTCTGGCTTCACAATCCCAATGAAGTCTTTAAGTCGTTAACCTATATGATTTCGTGAAATACCTAAGGTTAAAGGAGAATCGACTCTAGTCGCAACTAATATCAAGCAGGAGGTGTGGGGATTAGGTTTCCTAGTTGCTAGAATTCTCCTTTATATAGTCTTCAAAATCAGGGTTTGCAATCAATGCTACCTTGGTAACAAAGCATTCAATGTTTACCATTAGATGAAAACCATATTAGACTCAAGCTAATATTTTCCAACCGTTATATCGAAGTTAGCTTGTTACACACAAATGAAAAGTGACTTCATTTAGATATGATAAACCGTACCTAAATGTGTGCACCTTGTTGGCTCAACAATAGTTAACCGAAGTTAGCCATATGATCACTTTCATATCAACCTTATTCATCTTAACCACAACTAGTTCAAATGACTCAAATGAAACTAGTTATAGAGTTTTTCAATTGTTTATATTCTCATAGAAGTGTACAAGACACAATTGAAGCAAAATCGATTTTGATTCACTCGAATCAAGTCATGAACATTATAACCACGGTTTTCAAAAGATTGCATTCCTTATTATATAAATGTATTAGTTCATGAACAAACCGATTCTATAACTTAACCCACTCAAGTATGCAAACGGGTACGCATACTTAAGTAGCCGGACTTGGATTGTGTCCGATAGTATGCAAATGGGTACGCATACTATCACACATCCAAAATAACAGTTGAATTAGTAGGCGTACAGGTACACATACAAAAGTTCCCAGACTTCAACTGAGTTCGCCAGTACGCGTACGGGTACGCATACCAAGGCTCTCGGACTTTACCTGACCTTCCCAGTATGCATAGGTGTATGCATACTATACCGGTCTTGGATCAACATATATGTAAGTACGCATACTATGTCTATAATCCAATTATGGTTAAATGTTCTAAACTCTATTTCAATCATTGAAACTTTCTTAGAGGATGGCAATAGTTTTTTGCACTAACTATTAACATCAAAGCGATTTTCAAGTTATTGAAATAATCAATACGAAACATTCCGAGTCTACATCAAATGACGGTATCACACAAATCATGTAAGATGTTACCAGGCGATTTTCATATGATCATCTCTTGACTTTCGTCAAGAATATAAGATGAACTTGGATAAATCGAAAGCTTACCAACACATATTTCGAGAAATATGTAAGCGAGTTAAATATCAAATGTGTATAATCGAATACTATATAGTAATACGACTTTTGTCTCAAGAAGGGAGATAAAGTAGAAATAAACTTTCTGAGTGATAGATGAGTTTCAGTCTCCATATTCCTTTTATTGATGGAGTTCCACAAGCCCTCCTTAGTAGTTCTTTGTCTTCAAACAATGAACGTCGTGAAGTCTAAAGCTCAACAACACAATATATCCTAATCCGAGACATTACTATAAGTATACTAGAAATCAAGACTTATAGTTTTGATCACTAAACTTGACAAACAAGCTTGAGATAGCAACGCTTGCGAGTTCGAACGACCAATGCTCTAACAGTTTAGTTAAGTGTCTGTAGCAATTGCAGTAACTGCACATGAACACCACATGAAAATAGATTGTTTAGTGCGTACTTACATCCACATGAAAACCATCCTCCCAACACGGATATGGAACCCACAGTGACTCAACAGTGGGTTATCAATAGCATAGGTACTTGCTTTCGAGCTGCTGCTCATTCTCTTCTTCGTGCTGATTTGCTGGTACTGAACACTGATGATGGGAGGAGACATAATGGTCTTGGATTATATAAACATTTTATCCCATGTAGGACCTTTGTGTCTAGCCTAAATTTGGTTGAGGTTATCCAAGTCGGTTACAACATCAGACAATTATGTATATAAACTGTGACAGGTGATCTTCCGAATTAATTCTCTTCCGTTGGAAGTTTGTTAGAGTAAGTATAGTCACATGAGTGTGTTCTTTTTGTCCATGATATCTTGTGTTAGATTTTTTTGTGCGTCAACCTTTTTGGATAATCAGGTTTAGTGTTTAATTATAATTAAAATAATTATAAGATTATTTGATAAATTCTCTTCTACTTATTGCATCACTACTCTCACTAGGGTTCGAGCTAGTTTCGAAGCACTTGCGAGCACATTCCCTCAACATAGTTCGAGTTGTGTGCCCTTCTGCACAACCATCCACTTTCCAAAATATAGCCACTTTTGGGTTTCAGATTGGGCTTGGCGGTGTAACTTTGGTATCCATGGAAATCGTCTTATGAAGACATTAGTACTTCAGATTACTCATTTACAATGAAAGCTTTGGAGATAAAAATATCCCTTTTTATGAAACAATATGTTCTTTTGATTTTATCTTTTTATTTCGCCTATCATATTAGGTCTCTACCCATGAACTCTTGCCCTATAGACCTAATTACCTTCGCAGTTCTTAAAATATAGGCTAAAAAGAATGGAACAGGCGCAAAACAACGTGCGATCTATTGTTGTATGCTAACTAGTGTTATAGCAGTGTTCTTCCAATTTTAACCACTTGTCATATTTTTTGTATTGATATTTAGTAAAGCAGTGTAAATAGGGCATACGGCCAAGCGTCTCCCTCACCTGATAACTGGTTTCAGCTTTCTACCCAGCTCTATCAACAGACCCCTTATGCATTTCTAGTGTGTGATTAACTACCACACTTTGCTTATTTTATTTGCAGATGATAGGTTGAATGCAGTACCATTTAGCTAAAATAATTTTCTCCAAAATTCAATTGTAAATATCAGATTTATATCACTAAAAATTGATTGATCCATGCTATGCAATCTATATATATTATCGAAAATTTTTCTAGTTCAAAAGGGGAGGGTACCAAGCAAACCACCAACTTTCTCGCGAATAGGAGAGTTAACTAATGTAATACTAGTTATAATCAAAATAAACTTTTAATGCAAAAAAATAAAATAAATATAAAGTACACATACATAAGAGTTCTCGAGGAAAACTTCAAATGCGGAAAAAAAATTAGGACCTCGTCTAGTTTGAATACACCCCGAACTAAGTCATTACACCACTAGATTGTTATCATACTTTGGACTGGATGCATTGAGACAAAATACCCTCCAAGTTATGTTTCTTGCCATGTTCCCTGTGTCTGTAATTTTCGTGAGTTCATATACATGAATCTGCTAGATGATGTCCTTTAAATGTCTAGAAGTTACTTCGCAGTCCTCCGTAAAGACTATCGCTATCCTGCCTCGAACATGAAGAATAATTGACCTTCTTTTTGAGTCTAAAATCCACATAACAGAAATCTTCCTCACACTTATAATAATTTAAGTCAAGATAAAGATTTACGGTTTATACTTTTCACAGCTTACAGAGATACTTAAACGAATCTACTTCGCTAGAATAACAATCTAAGAACTAGTCTAAAGGTTGATTATGTAGTGATAAGTGCTTTTTACATGTTTTGAGTGTAAATTTTATACTTATTTGTTTATATTACTTGAATATTGCCTTGTATTATGATTTTTTTCTAATTTATGCCTTTTGTTAGGTGAATCATCCGAAAAGAAGTGGAAATAGCTACAAAAATGAAGTCTACAAGCGTAAAAAGAGTCGAAGATCAAGTGGAATTTGCTAAAATCCAGGATTTATTTTCATCATCTTGAAGAGGAAAAAAAGACGAAGCCAACAGCGGAACAATGAGGTCATTCCGATGTCATATGAGAAAGTTATGAGAAAATCAAAGATCAAGCTTGTCAGTTCCCTAGAACTGACAGTACAAGAGAATAAAGCAGGAAATTAAACTATCAGCCATCTAAGACTGATGGCTGAATGGACATTACTTGGAGAAGTTGTATAGATCTAGCAAATTACTAAGGTTGGTCCCGTGTGTTAACAGTGCCTGCCATTTCGATAGGGGCTGTAGCTTCTTCCCTAATTCAAATGCATGAAATCAACTCATGTGCTGATGACCGTGAATATAAGGTGATGTTGGGTTTCTTTGGTGAAGATATCCGACCTAGATTTTGATATCCTTGAGATTCTACAGATGATAAGGGATTCGGGTTTTGTGAAATAGAGAGAAATAATCAACGATGGTGCTGCCATTTGTGATTGATTATGCTGCCATTAATGATGGTGGTTGTTAAAGCATTGCTCAGTTGAACCCCCAAAGCATTGGTATGTCAAGTTTGGTTGTCATATTTTAGCTCCAAAATTTGAGGCTGCTTAATTTGATTACTAGAGTCAACTTTGTTAGGTTAGACTATGAAGTCTAGAAATGTTGAGACAAACTCGTGTTATTCTTAAGAACTTGAAGATATATTGACATCAACAAACACATCATCCTTTTGTTCAGGGTTAGTAAGACAGATTTGACTTGTTTCCATTTCCATCTATGTTGCATTCAAGTCATTTGTATTGAAAATATTACATACGAAGTTATATATACCCAGATGTTAATGGTAGAGCAGCAATCCAATGTGTTTTATAATTTATTTTTTGATAGGGTAAAAAGTTGTCCCTAGACTACATACAAACTTCTTCAAATCGGAGTTTGTTTGGCAATTACAAGGTTCAAAATCCTACCTCTGCAGTAAGAGGGAGCATGAGAACCATCAGACCACTTGATAACAATAACCATATCTTATACTATAAATAGCGCTTAACCGTGCTGAAACGACATTGACATAATTTTTATCTGAATATTAAATTTAATATTTATTAATTATCGAGTTCACCCTCCTTATCATATAAAAGTGAAGGAAAAACAATAGATATTTCTAATATTCAGTCCACAAATCTTTTCTCATGTACTTATATATGATTCTTTTCTAGTATATTTGATATTTTGACATTCTCCTAAATAACGTGCTCCCTGAATGATTTTTTTCTTTGATCGGTAAAGAATTTTATGTTGGCGAGTATCGAACTCAGGTAACTGGTATCATCACCCGGTGACTTTACCACCGTAGTACAGTGATATCGGCCAAAAATGGTTGAACGCACCAAAACCAAACAACATGTGGGGGCTATTTCCTATCATAATTATTTTTCACATATTCTTTCACAAAAAACCAACGATATTTGATATTTTTTATAGTTTGCAGAGACAAAGATATATTATCGGTCATTTGAAATGGTACAACCCTTCTGCATCTCCCTTATTTTAGTGACCGTGCAAAACCAAAACATCGAACTATGTAGGTTAAAAAAAATTACATCACTCGGTATCATTCGTCCCAGAAATAATTATGTACATATTAACAATATCCAGATCCTTGTTGATTGTCCCCTTTAAGAATGGTCCAAAAAGATTAAAACTCAGAATTGACTCTGCAGTACATATCACATTGTATGTTCTTACTATCTCAATAACACTAATAAATACTAATTCATTTATCTAAGCCACTATATCATAAAATGTTGAGCCATTTCAAATGGAAACCCATTCTACCCAGAAAAGATATATCTCCAATTCTTCAAAACTCTCAGAAAACCCACGACATTGACCTTTTAAATACGAGGTTAGTCGCTGCATAAAAACATAACTAGTAGTCAAATGGTTAACCACTTCACCTAATGACAATACACATTGTTATCCATCATTATTGAATAAAAATAATGTTAAAACATTTATTAAGAAATAAGTGAGACGACGTGAAATTTCTCACTTGTCACCACTGCTCACAAATAATTACCACTTCTACAACACAATCCACAATTATTGTTGTTAGTGATACAACTTCCACCACCACTTCCAACCACACCACAACCTTTTTTCCTTAACACCATCATTGTGGTCCACTTAATAATTGTTGGCTAATAAAAATATAATTAATATTATTATTTAATAAAAATATTAGTTAATAGAAATGGTGGTGATTTTGGTGTCTTGGCTTTCACTACTTTAGGAGAGTTGAGTGGTGACTTTATTGTATTTCTAAAGAGGTTGAGTAACCGCCTTGCTAGTCACGATGCGAACTACAAAGTTGGAAGTTTACTCTTCCATAGACTAGGTATTATTATTCAGAGAGGAGTTGGAGCCCAGATTGTCGCTAGGCTACCAACTAACCACTTGTAATTACTCTTTTTTTTGTTATTTTTTTATAATGTTAATAGAATAATTTAATTATTATCGTTTTTAATGCGACATTTACTATGGCAAATTGATAGAATATTTATTATGAAAAACTAAAGAAACATTAGTAATATGGTAATTAAATTTTAGTTGTTGGATAATTTTTTAATCTCAATCACAACCATTGGTTATGAGAACAAATACAAATCTTAGATTTATCCCTTGCAAAAATAAATATCGATCATTCATAACTTTGGAGTTTTTAAAGATTGTACCTTCCATAAGAACTTCAAATTGGAAAGTTTGATCATTATATTTTTCAACATACACTTGAATTTTCATTTCGTCATGTCAAGATTTACCTGATTTTTCATTTCGTCATGCATGTTTGATATTTGAATCAATTGCTTCAACTGTTGGTGTGAAATCTATTGAATGGATATAAACGGAGTATTCTTACAAGATTATTATCAAATGTATGCTATAAATACAGGAGAGGTGTATTTATAAAACACAGACTCTTGACAGACTTAGTCAAGTCGTTGACTTGACTTTACCTATTCCTCATACACCCCCCTCAAACCTTACAGGCAAGCACTGCAAGAGTTTGACAAGTAAAAAGAAATGATAGTTCTAAACCCTCTCAAACTGACACAATAGTAATCAAACAAAACTAAAGTAAGTTGCCGAAATGATAAACTAGCACTAGCTTCAGAAGTAGTAATCTTGATAGCATAAATCAGTCAGAACTAAGCTCCAAAAGTATCAACAATACTAATATAGCAGAATGTGGAAGACATAAAGAGAAGCAACCAGCAAGCACCCAGGAGCAGATGATAAGTCGCAACATAACAACAGTATTACATGCCATGGTAGACTAATTGTGAAAGCACTGCTCGGTCGAACTCGCATGCGTTTCTATCTCAAGCATGTTTGTCAATGTTAGTGAGCAAAACTATAAGTCTTGATTTCTAGTCACTTATAGCTAAGTCTCGGATTAGGATAGAAAGTGTAGTTGAGCTCAAGACTCCATGGCGATCATCATACAAAGACGAAGAACTACTCAAGGAACTTGTAGAAATTCATCGACTAAAAGGTATGTGGAGACTTGAACTCATCTATCACTCAAAAATCTATCTACTCTATCTCCTATCTTGAGACAAAAGTCGTATTGCTATATAGACTTTGATTATACACATTTGCTATTTCGAGCCGAGTTTATCTCGCGTATCTATTTCTCGAAATATGTTTGGTAAGCTTTCGATTTGGCCAAGTTCATATTTACTAATGACGAAAGTCATATTAAGTTTCAATTACTTGAAAATGGCTTTGACGAAAATTTTTTTGTGAATAACAATCATATAACGTCATGTAAGAATGTTTCAATGATTGAAATGAGAGTTTAGAATATATAACCTTGGAAGGATATAAAAATTGTGTGGTAACACATATGTGTGTAACTCCTTATTCCTTGAACCAAAGTATGCGTACTTTGCTGCTCAGGCAAACCGGAAATAAAGTCCGCGTACCAGTACGCGCACCATCGGAAGTTCACGTACCGTGAAAATCTGCTGGAGTTTGTGAACTGAAAACAAACTCATTCTGGGTACTTAAGTCCGCGCACCAGTCCGCGTACTTAAGTTGGTTATTTTCTAAAAACGATTATTCGTGAACTTAAACTTATATAAACTAAGGAATGCATATTTGCAAACCGTGGCTATAAAGTTCATGAATTGATTCGAGTGAATCAAATCTTTTTTGCTTCGATTGTGTCTTGTATACTTCTATAAGATCTAAGCAATTGAACAACTCTCTAACTAGTTCATTTGAGTCATTTGAACTAGTTGTGGTAATGAAGAATATGGTTGATATGGAAGTGCTCATATGGGTAACCATTTGGTTAACTACTGTTGAACCAACTAGTGTACATGTTTGGGTACGGTTACAAAAACCTAAATAAACGTGCATTTCATTTTTGTGTAACAAGCTAAGTTCGATATAACGATTGAAAGATATTAACTTGAATCTAATCAGGTTTTCATCTAACGGTGAATGTTGAATGCTTTGTTACTAAGCTAACATTGATTGCAAACCCTGGTTTGAAAGTCTATATAAAGGAGAACTCTAGCAACTGGGAAACCTAATCCCCACACCTTCTGTGTGATGCTAGTTGTATTAGCTAGAGTCGAATCTCCTTTAACCTTAGGTTTCTTCTCGGGACCCTGTAGGTTAACGACTTGAAGACTTTATTGGGATTGTGAATCCAGACCCAACTATTCTCTGTAGTTGCCTGATCTGATCTTGCTATTTCTATCGTATTTGAGTACAATTGTAAGATTGGCTTGAGATTGATTTCTCTGATAGGCAAGATATAAAAGAAGTCACAAACACCTTCGTCTCATCGTTTGTGATTCCGTAATATCTTCTTTCTCTATTCGATTAAGATTATTGTGAGGTGATTGATAATTCTAGGATGTTCTTCGGGAATATAAGTTCGGGTTTTCAATTGGTTCCTGTTCACCTTGATTTATCAAAAGACGGAACAAAAACTCGTAGGTATTTCTGTGGGAGACAGATTTATCTATTACCATATACTTTTCTGTGTGATACAGATTTGTTTATTAAAGTCTTCGACTTTGGGTCGTAGCAACTCTTAGTTGTGGGTGAGATCAGCTAAGGAAATCAAGTGCGTAGTATCCTGCTGGGATCAGATACGTAAGGAGAGCAACTGTACCTTGGATCAGTGTGATATTGATTGGGGTTCAACTACAGTACAGACCGAAGTTAGTTTGTAGTAGGCTAGTGTCTGTAGCGGCTTAATACAGTGTGTTTTCAATCTGGACTAGGTCCAGGGGTTTTTCTGCATTTGCGGTTTCCTCGTGAACAAAACTTCTGGTGTCTGTGTTGTTTCTTTTCCGCGTTATATTTTATTATATAATTGAAATATCACAGGTTGTGTGTTGAATCGATCAATTTGGGAAATCCAACCTTTGGTTGTTGATTGAAATTGATTGATCCTTGAACATTGGTCTTTGGTACCGTTCAAGTAGTTTCTCTTGTATTCAATTAGACTCGCAGATTCCTATTTGCTTGAGTAAGTATTGAATCGAGAAAGTGAGATATAACTCTTTGATATACTTTTATTAAGATTGAGTCTGACTGTCTAGTTGATTCTCTTAAAAGTATATTGGAGTTTGTCCATACAGATTGCTAAGCGAAATATTGGGTGTGGTTGTTAGACCCTCGCTTTTTCAATTGGTATTAGAGAAGGCAAACACTTTTAAAAACCGTACAAGTTTGTGTTTGTAGCAATCTGATTCCGTGGACAGAATCTCATCTCTGGCATATACACATACCAAGATGCCTTCAAAATCTTTTAACCATGCCAAATGTCTTGGTGTCACCTCAATGGATTATTCCTTAGCTGTTTCTTCTGAATCCCGAGTTAGAGATGAAATTCTATCGAATGTTGATATTTGTCTCTCTAATAAGACATTTGACACCATCGCAAAAGCTGAAGTGGAGCTCACCAGAATCTCAAAAAATTCTACTAAGGCTATTGATTTTCAGAATCATGCTCAGCTTATTGATGAATTTGAAAAGTCTCTTGGTCGATAATGAGAACTCTATAATATAATTGAGTCCTTCTCTAACAATATCGAAAAACTTATTCAAGAAACTACTCTACAGCGCGAAAAGATTAGTGTTTTTGAGGATATTGTCAAGTAAGATTCAATTAGAGAAAAACGTTTGATAGAGGCACATTCATCAGATCTAAACAGACTTCGTGTCGAAAAAGAGAAACTAGGAGCATCCCTTTTTCTAGCCCAAGAACAGTAAAAATCCTTGGAAAAGGAAAACTCTGTTTTGTGGAAAAATTTCTTCTGTTCCGACTAATTCTCAATCTGAATTACAGCACATGAAGAGATGTTTCCCAAAAGAAGTTTTTGTCAAGAAAGGATTACATGACTTGCAAACTTCTAATACGGCTAGGAATTTAAAACAGGTTCCAGTTAATGTCTCTCCTCCACGAACCTGTTCATTCTGTGGGGAAAAAAGAATCACTATGATATTCATTGTTTTCTAGGAGAAAACAAATTTTCAAATCTTCATAATTTGCTTCTCTCTACTATCAATGGAGTAAATCGTCTGGAGACTTCTACAGTGAATCTCGTGCCCACAAAATGCCAGAAATCTTATAAAAATGATCAATCTTCTAGAAATCGTCACATGTTACAAGTTCATCTCAATGGTATAAAGTCTTGTGCCACTAATGAACACATTCCCTGTGTTTATAAGAATAAGTCTGGTGAATCTAAGTCTTGGAAATGGTTCTCTCTGTACCCTGATCCTCTTGAACCAATCTCAAGAGGTCCTAGATTTTGTCCTCGGAGAAATCCTTCTGACGGAGATGTTAAACAGGTTGGTTCCTACTCATCTGGGATGAAAGTCAACCGAAGAAGAGCAAAAAACAAAAAGGTCAAACTTTCAGATGATGTATACAACTCCTTCCTCAATGATTGTAGTGGGATTACTTCTCACTCTACCACCTGATTCCAGGTATACTTATCCTTGTTTCTAACTTGAGAGGTGCAAGGATGATGATTAAGAAAGACCCAAGTGTTGTATAATACTTTTTGTTGGTTGTGTTCTATTTGCTGCCAGTCCATAAATGGCTGATGGGTGTCTAAAACACCTAATTTACTATGTAGTAGTTATGCTTTCTCTGCTATGTTTTCTTGTAAATTATGTATTTTACGTGTGTTTTTGAGTTTTATAGCTACTCTGGAATCGCATGGAGGAAAAGAAAAAGAAATCACCTAATTTGAGCAAAAAGGGCAAAAATGTCATTTCAGGGGCGAACACTATCTGGAGTCCAGTCAATATTAAGGGGAAACTCTTTTGGAGGAGCATTATAGACAGGCCAACTGAGGCTAAGGGGGATGTTAGCTGGGTGGATGTTCTACAGTTGGGTGTCTAAATCCAGACCTAACTCTAATACCCTAACCCTAAGTCGAGAAGGCATTTCTTTTCCCAAATCATTAGTATCTGAAATTGAGAAAGAAAAGCAGTTGTGTTGCTGTTGTCCGAGAAATTGGAGGTGAAATCAAAGAATAGAGAGCTGAGAGTTTCGGTGGAACGAAACAAGGAGAAATTAAAGATTGAGAAGGAACTGCGGCTGCTGCTACCTGAAGCTGCTGTTATCCGAAAGTGAAATCGAGAGATTCAGGGATTCAGAAGGAGATTTATGGAAGATCGAGACGGTAAAGAAGAAGAATTTGCTCGATCTGTGAAGGATGATAACGTACTGAAGACTGGGTCATAAAGGAAATGGAAGATGGATCTGTTAATGAAACTGATTAGGGTTTGTGGTTGCTGATATTGAAGATTATGATGGGTTTGTGATGATTTAGGGTTCAATTGTTACAGATCGAGAAGAGATGGTGGATTGAAGTCTGTAGATGGGGTTTTGAATTGGATCTGTAAAATCGAGAAGGGTTGGTGGTGGATTGACATGATAAGAAAATGATGGAAGGATGATGATGATTTTAGGGTCATGGTTCGATTAGAAAGAAGATGAATCTGGTGCTGCTAAACAGGGAGAGGAAAGGAATTGAGCTACATCAGTTTATGAAGAAATGTATGATATGAATCCAAGAACAAGAACTCGAACAAAGCTGGAACTGGTGTTGCGGCTGAGTTAAGAATTCAGGGGATGATAGAAGATGGGTTTGATCTGTGTTGAGTAAATCCGAGAATTGCTAAGATGGGATTTTTTGCCTCTGTCAAGAACAGCGAGAAATTGAGTTGTTGCTGCTAAGAAGAAAATGGGTTTGATACTGAGATTGGTGTTGATCTGATGAGTGAAGCTCTAATGCAGGACTGAAGACTATAATTGTTAGATGTATGCCTAAGTTCTTAACATGTATGAAGGAGATAAAGAGGCCTGAAAAATGGCCGGACACCTGAAATACAAACATAACTCTGCCCAAATTTCTCCTCCAGCGAGTCGATCCAGACGAGTCCGATGACCGATCCAGCTTGTGGCTCAGTTGAGTCAGTATCCAGTAAGACCGAGTAAGATGCTGACTCGGTGTCTGACTTCCTCTTCCTTGACCCGGTTGACTAACAGAGACTGTTAGTTCGACAGTTATATGTAACGGTGCTCTGACGGAATATTCCGTCACCGAAACAAAATCTCAGGAGACCGGCAAGGAGTTTTGTGGCCGGATTCCGGTGGTACAAGTGCATTTCCGATAATCCAATTTATGAAGAATATTCTTGACTCATGGGTGTGAATACTTGGAATTGGATGAAGAATTTGGCTTGAATTTGGAAAGAGGAGATGGAAGATTTGAGAAAGACTTGGACTTGGAAGTTGATCTATAAAGGGAAAGGGATTCTATTCCTTGGAATATTTGGAGAGCATTGAAGCCTATAAATAGAGAAGTTCTCTACTTTTTTATATACAACTTCTACACCTCTACACACACAACACTTGTGTTTTTGCTTGCTTTTCAAAATTCTTCTTTTAATTATTTGTGTGAACTTTAAAAATTCTCCCTTTAATTATTTGTGTGAATTTCAAAAACATGAGTAGCTAATTTTCTTATGGATTGATGATGAATTCCTAGTTCTTAACATGTTTTGAGTTTTGTTTTTCAATCTACTTTGAAGTTTTTCACATGATTATCGTTTGTATTTACTAATAGGAATGTTTATGCATTCATGGTTGATTGATAGATTGTTTAGGTGGCCAACTAAATTGATTTTTTAATTGATCTAAAGCTAGTGAAAGTTAGGGGATAAGTAACTGTTTCTTGACTCTTTATACAAGTAGCAAACACGAGACCTTGCGGAGGGATTCCGTGGAGCAATTGTGTGTGAAAACAACGTTAGCAAGTAGACCTTGATCTAAGAGTCTAACTACCAATATCAACCTAATAAATTCATAAATCTTAATGCGTTTAACTAAATTACATCTTGAGTGAGATACTACTAGGTGGTTTGGTGAATAGAATTCGGTAGTCGAGAACTTCCGTATTCGGTGATACTAGGGATTTAGGGGGTTAGCACTGAGCTAGCTGCTTTACCTACGGTTGGTGGTAATCTGTGACCAATAAAAAGTGGAAAAGAACATAACTTGATTTATTGTTTTGCAACGAAGAAGGATTCCTTGATCTAATCTCTCTTATTGGTTTCAACATTCACTTTTAATTGCTTTGTTTATTTTCTTTTGCTTTTCAAAACCAAACCCCCCCCCCCCCTTTTTGTGACAACTAAACAACTAAAACCTCTTGCTCCTCGTGGGAACGAACTTGACTACACTATATTACTTGTTAATTAGGTGAAAAAATATTAATTAATTTGTTGTGGTTACGACACCCATCAAATTTTGGCGCCGCTGCCGGGGAGCAGCGGATGATTTTAGTTGTTTTATTTTTCTTTTTGATTTATTCTTGCCTTGTTATATTCTAT
Source organism: Papaver somniferum (assembly GCF_003573695.1). Classification (NCBI taxonomy): domain Eukaryota; kingdom Viridiplantae; phylum Streptophyta; class Magnoliopsida; order Ranunculales; family Papaveraceae; genus Papaver; species Papaver somniferum. The sequence goes on along the minus strand of NW_020622934.1, from coordinate 13,037,646 downwards.
ATTGTATCTAACTTAGTTTTCATGAATCTTGTTTCAGGTACTATATCTTTGGTGAATGCTTAAAGAGGGCAGACCGAGTCCAATTGGTATCTGTCTTCGATCCGGCACTCAACTAAAGGACCTCTTTCGAGCGGTTAAAACTCCGCTTCCTCCTTCTTCATCTAGTGAGTTCGCAGATTCCGATATAGACGAAGAAGAAATGGCTGACACTCAAGGATATAGCTTTTCACAAGCTCGATACACAACAATGGTGTATCCAAACTAACACAACCTTCGAGATCAAGTCGGGGTTGATTAGAGAGTTACCAAAGTTTCATGGCATGGTGAATGAAGACCCAAATAAGCATCTGATGAGCACGAAAGTGCGAAGAATTTTCACCCATAAATACATTAGCTGGGACTCATTTTATCACTAATAAACTTGTTTGTAGGTGTTTTTATGAAATAAGCTCTTATGGAGAAAGTTGCTCGAAAAGTGGTTTTTGTACCCCAGAGGACACATGTTGTTCGGACTCTCAGTTTTGGATAAGGGGTACCCAATTACTAAGGGGCATCCTAATTTCTATTCGCACTCCCGTATTGGATAAGGGGGGAGCGGTGATTGCCTTTGATTTTTAAAAGGAAGGATATATTCTCGGTTTGAAGAAAATAGAGGTGAAGATATTGTTTGTGTTATTACATGCTGATTTGGAGAAGATTTGTCGTGGGGGTATATTCTGCATTGATTGGAGGAGTTATATGGAAGGAAATGGAAAGAAGATATTCTGTTTTGATTTGTTATTATCCTGAAGATAGTTCAACAGCTCATATACACGTAACAGAAAAGGGAAGGAGAATAAAATCTCCATGATTTGGCAGAGAAGTCAAAAGAAGATATTTTCGGGTTTAAGTGATTTGATTCTCTGAGTTATAGTAGGAAATTACGTAGGATATTCTTTTAATATTTGCGGATGTCTAATGGGGGGTTTTGGGATGAATCAAACAACTTAGAATCGTGTGATAATAATGGAAAATATTCCCGTGGAGAATAATGGAGTAAAGAGAGAATATTTGCGCATTGAACAAGAGATATTGGGTGCTGCTGAGACTATATAATGAGTTTATTGGAGTCATAGATGGGTATCGAGAGTTGGTAGAGTTTGTAACGCCTGTTTAGCGGTTTATGTTATTTTTCTCCTTTTCTTCATTGTAAACACCATTTGAGCTATATAAAAAATATTTTGAGAGTGTCTACATCATGAGTAGCTAAACCCCAACACTGGGACGACGGAGGAAGCCGAATTTCATACATGGGTAAAATTATTTTATTCTCTATATGACTTTTGCACTAATTAAAATAGAATTGTGATTTTGATTAATTAGTTGTCATTTCATTTGATGGGTCATGCTTTCTTAGATGTTTTGATGTCCCATACTTAGGATTTACAACTAATATTTTGAGAATCTATCTTGGCAAAAATAAGAGTCCATGTTTTTTATTTATTGAGCTAGAATTGTGAAGAATAAATAATTGAACTTGATGATATGAATTCGGTGAAATCCTAGTCCCAGTAACTCTCGCGTTTATTTATCATTTTCATTAAATCCTTAACTTTAATCTTCACAAGTCTTAGAGTTCGAATCTTTATTACTACAACAACAATCAAAAATCATATCATTTTGGCGCCGCCGACGCGGATTTGTTTTTAGATTAATTTTTAGGTTTATTTTTATTTATTTTGTAAAGTATTTTTATTTCATTTTAGATTTTTTTTTTCTTTTTTATGCGTTTCTTCGTGTATTTTTTTCAGGGACTTTTTGAGGATGATGACTTCTTCTGAGGAGACGTCACCTAAGATGACGCTGGCGGAATATAAGCGTAGAAAGTCAAATTATCAGGAAACCTCATCTGATATGACGCTTGCTGAATATAAGCGTAGGCAACAGTATGGAGTTTCTACTCCACATGTGGTAAGTGAAGAATCACCTTTAACAATATATGAGAAGTACTACAAACACACACCGCCTAGTTTGGAACAAAGATTGAGAGTTCTTGAATGTCAAAGATTATATGTTGATGATGATGAATCCTGCAGTGACTCTCTGTTCCAAACAGAACATATAGATGACCCTGTGGACGATTGTGTGGATGATTTGCCTAATTTCATAGATGAATCCATCCCACAAGATAATTCACCCAACTTAGAGGTTGTTTCTAGACCCCTAGACTTCCAAAAGTTTCCTAATTTAGGGTTAGAATTGTGTGCTTCGAAAGTGTTGTTGGATTACTTTGCATCTAAGTACCTAGAGGACTTGCCTATTCCTGATATCGTACATGAGCCAATTGAGAATTTTCCAATCCCAATAATATCCCCATATTATGTTCTTTACACACTTCTTTGTGTTGTAAAAACTTGGTTTGGAGGTAAGTCTCTGTTTTTGATAGTTTCAGTGTCTCCGCATCGTGATAACATAAGTGTGAAGCTGTCATTTGTAAATGTTGTATTTTGGGTTGATCCCCAAATTTTCAGGTTGTTAGTTTACGGGGATCCTTTTTGTATATTCCAGTAGGTGTATTTTTTTAATATATTTTCGTTTACTTTTTGCATTTCCCATCTTAATATTTGCGTTGGATGACTCGATTATATTGAGGAAAATGTAATGTTTAAGTGTGGGGGAGAGGTTAACTTTTTACTTTATTTTTTCAGGAAATTCCTTGCACATCATGACCAGCTGTGTAGCGGGTCTGCTCCTTTTTCTTGCATGTTATGACCAGCTGTGTAGCGGGTCTTTTATTTTTTCTTGCATTATATGACCAGTTGTGTAGCGGGTCTAAAAATATATATATAAAAAAAATGACCAGCTGTGCAGCGGGTCTCTTTCTCTTTATCTTATTATATGACCAGCTGTGTAGCGGGTTTAAAAAAAAGACCAGTTGTGTAGCGGGTCTCTCTTTCTCTCTTATTATAAGACCAGATATGTAGCGGGTCTCTCTTTCTCTCTTATTATATGACCAGCTGTGTAGCGGGTCAGTTTTCTGTTTTGCTCGAGGACTAGCGAAATGTAAGTGTGGGGGAATTTGATGAGCACGAAAGTGTGAAGCATTTTCACCCATAAATACATTAGTTGGGACTCATTTTATCACTAATAAACTTGTTTGTATGTGTTTTTATGAAATAAGCTCTTATGGAGAAAGTTGCTCGAAAAGTGGTTTTTGTACCCCGGAGGACACATGTTATTCGGACTCTCAGTTTTGGATAAGGGGTACACAATTACTAAGGGGCATCCTAATTGCTATTCGCACTCCCGTATTGGATAAGGGGGGGAGCGGTGATTGCCTTTGATTTTTAAAAGGAAGGATATATTCTCGGTTTGAAGAAAATAGAGGTGAAGATATTGTTTGTGTTATTACATGCTGATTTGGAGAAGATTTGTCGTGGGGGTATATTCTGCATTGATTGGAGGAGTTATATGGAAGGAAATGGAAAGAAGATATTCTGTTTTGATTTGTTATTATCCTGAAGATAGTTCAACAGCTCATATACACGTAACAGAAAAGGGAAGGAGAATAAAATCTCCATGATTTGGCAGAGAAGTCAAAAGAAGATATTTTCGGGTTTAAGTGATTTGATTCTCTGAGTTATATTAGGAAATTACGTAGGATATTCTTTTAATATTTGCGGATGTCTAATGGGGGGTTTTGGGATGAATCAAACAACTTAGAATCGTGTGATAATAATGGAAAATATTCCCGTGGAGAATAATGGAGTAAAGAGAGAATATTTGCGCATTGAACAAGAGATATTGAGTGCTGCTGAGACTATATAATGAGTTTATTGGAGTCATAGATGGGTATCGAGAGTTGGGAGAGTTTGTAACGCCTGTTTAGCGGTTTATGTTATTTTTCTCCTTTTCTTCATTGTAAACACCATTTGAGATATATAAAAAATATTTTGAGAGTGTCTACATCATGAGTAGCTAAACCCCAACACTGGGACGACGGAGGAAGCCGAATTTCATACATGGGTAAAATTATTTTATTCTCTATATGACTTTTGCACTAATTATAATATAATTATAATTTTGATTAATTAGTTGTCATTTCATTTGATGGGTCATGCTTTCTTAGATGTTTTGATGTCCCATACTTAGGATTTACAATTAATATTTTGAGAATCTATCTTGGCAAAAATAAAAATCCATGTTTTTTATTTATTGATCTAGAATTGTTGAAGAATAAATAATTAAACTTGATGATATGAATTCGGTGAAATCCTAGTCCCAGTAAATCTCACTTTTATTTATCATTTTCATTAAATCTTTAAATTTAATCTTCACAAGTCTTAGAGTTCGAATCTTTATTACTACAACAACAATCAAAAATCATATCAGCATCTTATGGACTTCCAAACCATAGTCATGGCTATGCTTCCACCGGAAAATAATGCGGATGGATAAATGTTGAAAGCTTTCCCGTTCTCTTTGGCGGGCAATGCTAAGGAGTGGTTGTATTATTTGCCTTCCGGAAGTATCACCACATAGAATGGGATGAAGAAACTTTTCCTCGAGAGATATTTTCCTGCATCAAAAGCTACTCAAATTCGCAAGGTGATTTGTGGAATGAAGCAAAATGTGGGAGAGTCATTGTATGAATGTCGGGAGCGATACAAGATATTGGTGGCAAGCTGTGCACACCATCAATTCAGTGACGTCATGCTACTCCATTAATTCTACGAAGATCTCCACCCAAGTGATAGATCTCTTCTTGACGCCGCAGATGGTGGTGCACTAATGAACAAGACGTTGACCCAAGCTAGAGAGTTGATTGAAAGTATGGTTGCAAAATCGCAACAATTCTACACAAGAGAAGAACCAATGTTTAGGCGAGTGCATGAAGTTAGTGATTCATCATAAGACCTTGATCAAAGGATGAGTAACATGGAGATAACGATGCAAAGGATGGCTGCAGTTATCATACCTGCATATGATGAGACCGAACAAGTAAATGCTTTATATCCAAATCAAAGGCCAAGGTATGATCCATACTCCAATACTTACAATCCCGGTTGGAAGGATCACCCTAACTTTAGTTATGCCAACAAGCAAGCGGAGGCTTCTAATCCATATGTGCAACAAGGTGGTTTCCAACAATCACTCTTCCAACCTCAACAACAATTCCAACCACAACAAGTCAAGGAGCGTGATTCTTCGAGTGATGACAAGCTCAATGCGTTAATGCAAGGCATGCAAGGTCTTACTTCTATGTTACAACAAAGCTAACAAAGCCAACAAAAGAATGAATCAGCCATTAAGGCTTTGGAAACCCAAATGGGACAATTGGCAACCGATGTGCATCTATTGAAATCTCAAGCATCCACAAAGCTTCCTTCGCAACCATTTGTGAATCCAAGAGAGAATGTTAATGCGGTTACTTTAAGAAGTGGAAGACAAGTGGAGAGTCCAAGTCACCATGAAGAAGCTAGTGAAGAGGTAGTCAAATACAAGGAGGAAGCCGAACCAAAGGAGAGTTCAACACCAACTGACCAATCCAAGGAAACGGTTCCTACTTTCACTAATCCACCTCCTTCTCCTAGTCGTTTTTCTAAATCTAATAAAGAAGCTCAAGACAAGGCACTCATGGATATCTTCAAGAAGATCAAAATCAACATCCCATTCATTGAGGCCATCAAGACAATGCCAAGGTATGCTAAGTTCATGAAGGAATTATGCACAAAGAAGGATAGGTTGCTTGATAATGAAATTACTAAAGTTGGCGAGAGTGTGTCGGCTATGCTACTGAAGAAGATGCTTACAAAGTGCACGGATCCCGGTGGTTTCACGGTGCCAATTACTATTGGTACAAAAAGGTTTGAACATGCTTTACTTGACTTGGTAGCTTCCATAAGTGTAATGTCGTCCGATATATATGACTCCTTGAATCTTGGACCTTTAAAAGAGAAAAGAGTTATTATCCAATTAGCAAACAAGTCTAACATATATCCTAAGGGACTTGTAGAAGACGTGCTAGTGCAAGTGAATGAGCTAATTTTTCCGGTTTATTTCTTCATGGTGGATATGGACAACAATGAGAATCGGTCATCTACTTCTTTACTTCTTGGGAGGCCATTTATGAAGACCACAAAGACGAAGATTGACGTTGATAAGGGTACGCTTACTATGGAATTCGATAAGGAGATAATACACTTCAACATATTTGAAGCCATGCGCTACCCAAGTGATGTGCATTCCGCTTACTCCATTGATGTGGTTAGTTCGTTAGCGCGACAAATGGTGGAATTGAGTCAAAAGGACGAACTTGAGGTGGTGTTGCAAAAAAGCATTGAATTGGACGTCCACGGCTTGTCTAATTTAGATGTCGAAATCTCCAAGGAATTGGTGGAGATGTGTGGTGCCTTGACGGCATTGAAAGAAGCTAAAAAGGGTGATGTTTCATATATTTCTTTACCCGTGGATGATGAATTACTTGTACCATCTATTGTGAAGGCGCCTAAGCTAGAATTGAAGCCACTTCCGGACCATTTGAAGTATGCTTTCTTGGGAGATGCAGATGAGATTCTGGTGATTATTGCAAAAAACCTCACACCGGTACAAGAAGACCGTTTGCTTAGATTTTTGAAAGAGCACAAAACGTCTATTGGGTGGACAATTGCGGACATCAAAGGCATTAGTCCATCCGTGTGCATGCATAGAATTCTAATGGAAGAGAACGTGAAGCCGGTACGTGATGCTCAACGTAGGCTTAATCCTCCCATGATGGAGGTTGTGAAGAAAGAGATACTCAAATTGCTAAGTGTGGGGGTGATCTACCCAATATCCGATAGCAAATGGGTTAGTCCGGTACAAGTGGTACCAAAGAAGTCCGGTGTTACGGTTGTTAGAAATCAAGACGATGAACTTGTTCCTACAAGAGTTCAAACCGGTTGGAGAGTGTGCATTGATTATAGAAAGCTTAATTCCGCAACTCGAAAGGATCACTTTCCTTTACCTTTCATTGATCAAATGTTGGATCGGTTAGCGGGGCATTCTCATTATTGTTTCTTGGACGGTTATTCGGGATACAACCAAATTGTTATTGCACCGTAGGACCAAGAGAAGACCACTTTCACTTGTCCGTTTGGAACGTTTGCATATAGACGGATGCCGTTTGGTCTTTGCAATGCACCGGCTACTTTCCAAAGATGCATGGTAAGTATATTCTCGGATTATGTGGAGCGCATCATCGAGGTATTTATGGATGATTTCAGAGTTTATGGCAATTCTTTTGATAGTTGTTTATACAACCTTGAACTAGTTCTTAAACGATGCACAGACACAAACCTCGTCCTTAATTGGGAGAAATGTTACTTTATGGTAAACCATGGCATAGTACTTGGTCACATCGTGTCCTCTCGAGGGCTCGAAGTGGATAAGTCAAAGATATATTTCATAAGGAACTTAGAATATCCCACTTCGGTGAGGGAAATCCGTTCATTTCTTGGCCATGCAGGTTTCTATAGGCGGTTTATCAAGGATTTCTCCAAAATCTCCATGCCGATGTGCAAGTTATTACAAAAGGAGGTACCTTTTGATTTCAACAAGGAATGCAAGGATGCCTTTGACAAATTGAAGGCAATGTTGACAAGTGCGCCAATTATCAAATCACCGGATTGGAATCTTCCACTTGAATTAATGTGTGATGCTAGTGATTATGCGGTTGGAGCCGTTTTGGGTCAAAGAGTGGACAAATTGTCCCATGTTATCTATTATGCATCGAGGACCCTTAATGATGCACAAATCAACTATTATACCACGGAGAAGGAGTTATTGGCTATAGTTTTTGCACTGGAAAAGTTTCGATCATACTTGGTGGGCACAAAGGTTATTGTATATTCCGATCATGCCGCACTTAAATACTTCATAAAGAAGAAAGAAGCTAAGCCAAGGCTAATCCGATGGATCCTATTGCTACAAGAGTTCGACATAGAAATTCGAGACAAGAAAGGTGTGGAGAATACCGTTGCGGATCACCTTAGTAGACTTGTTAGGTCTCAAGAAGAACTTCCATTACAAGACCGTTTTCCGGACGAACAACTTTTCTCCTTGGAAAATTCTACACCTTGGTACGCGGATATAATGAATTACTTGGTGACAAGGAAGGTACCTAATATAATGTCTAACTTCCAAAAGATGAAACTTAAGAAGATGGCCAAGAAATATGTGTGGGATGAACCATACTTATGGAAATATGGCGTGGATAAAATGATACGAAGGTGCGTGCCTAATTCCGAATTACAATCAATTCTCTCTTTTTGTCGCACTCTTGCTTGTGGTGGCCATTTTGGTTCTAAACGTACCGCTCTCAAAGTTCTCGAGAGTGGCTTTTATTGGCCCACCTTGTTTGAAGATGCACATGTTTTTTGTAAATCGTGTGATAGATGTCAAAGAACGGGCAATCTAGGTGCTCGAAATCAAATGCCACTCATACCAATTCTTGCCGTTGAGATTTTTGATGTGCGGGGTATTGATTTTATGGGCCTTTTATCAATTCGTTGTTTGTGATTTTGTAAGAGAAAACATATTCACTAGGCATGGTATACCAAGAGTGGTGATAAGAGATGGCGGTTCACATTTCAATAAGTCTTTCCACGCTCTCCTCAAGAAGTACAACATTACACATAATATTGGTACGCCTTATCATCCACAAACTAGTGGACAAGCGGAAATTTCAAACTGGGAAATCAAGTCCATTCTTGAGAAAACGGTGAATACTACAAGGAAAGATTGGAGCTTTAAGCTTAATCATGCACTTTGGGCGTATAAAACGGCGTACAAGACACCAATTGGAATGTCTCCATATCGGTTGGTTTATGGTAAAGCTTGTCATCTTCCGGTTGAACTTGAACATAAGGCTTATTGGGCGATAAAGAAGTGCAACATGGAGTATGACGAAGCGGGGAAGCAAAGGAAGCTACAACTAAATGAGCTAGAGGAGATACGTAATGATGCATACGAGAGTGCCCGTATTTACAAGGAAAAGACCAAGCTTTTTCACGATAAGATGACTTCTCGTAAAAGCTTCAAAGTAGGACAAAAAGTCTTTTTATATCATTCTCGCCTTAAACTATAACTATTTCCTGGAAGTTAAGGTCCCGTTGGATTGGACCATATGTTATTACTAATGTTTTTCCTTATGGTGCAGTTGAAATTACTAGTCTTAAAGACAACTCGGTTTCCAAGGTCAACGGCCATAGATTGAAGCCACACTACGAGAACATCGCATATGTGAATGTGGATGAACTTTCATTGGAAGATTCACTCCCTCTGGAGGAGTAATGTGAAGCTAGAGCTAAGTCGGGTCGTCGACTTTAAAACAAACGCTTAATGGGAGGCAACCCATAGGTTTTGTATTTCTTATCCTTTTACTTTTTATTTTCTTTTTCTTTTGTTTATTTATATTTTCTTGTTCCATATCATACTAGGATTTCCCACCTTGACTTTACTTGGACGATTCAATTACATTGAGGACAATGTAAGGTTTAAGTGTGGGGGAGTGGTTAAGCATATTACAACAAAAAAAAATGCATAAAACCTCCAACTTTTAGAGATTTTAGAGTCACTAGCATACTTCTAGGTATGTTTACATAGAGAATTCTGACCGACATAACTGAACTTGGAAGTGTTAGGGAACTACGTTCGGATTTCTTGCTTGTTAGAGTGTTAAATAATGGATTTAATCATGCCGGTGATGCAGATTAGGAGCAGGGAGATATGCATTATTAGAGTTGGTGATCAATCATTAGTGGAGACTACCCTATTTATATCATGCGAGGAACCGAACAGATTTCTTTATAAATAACTAAAGAGCTTTCTTTTGAGTGTGTGTCACCGTACGTTAATTCCGGGTAGAATGGTGAGCTACCCAACCTCCCACCAATAGAAGCACTACTCTTTGATCTCTTGAGTGCTAATTTTGTCAATCATGAGGGTGACGTCTATAGATGAAAGCCTCCTTCTTGTAGTTCGATTTGCAGTTAGCACTATTCTCTCTCTCGACAACAACGGATCCATAGAAACATCATCATCATCAACAAGGGACCGACATCAAAATCCACAAGGAAAGTTGAAAACGTTCAAGGTTTACAAGCAATGGAACAAGAAAAGAGTAAATTTCATATCCAAGTAAAGCAACATATAATGAGCGGATTTTTATATATACATGTTGAAGACTTACATATGAGGAGCATAATTTTATATCCAAGTTGAAGACTTACTTACAAGAGCAAAGAAAAGCAAAAGGTGAGAATTATTGAAGTTTATGATTTCGAGACGATACAAGTTATGAAGAATCAAGCGGTAAAGTATTTTTTCCACGGCTATGGTTTGTTTTTATTTTCACTTTGTTTTGTATTTTATTTCTCTTGTCTCTAAAAAAAAGTAAAATAGAAAAAATAATAAAAAATTGGAAAATTAAAAAAAAAAAATTATGGCAAGAGAAATTTTTGTTTTTATCTTTTATTTAATAAGCCGTGGGGAAGAAAAATCTATAAAGAAGTTTCAAGCGACAAGGATTTAAGGTAAAGAGTTACAAATTGTCAAGGAATTACGAAGTTCGAGAGTTTATCATCAATAGTTGAAGCCGAAGAGAAGACCAAGAAGATAAAAAAGAGGAGCGGAAGACGTTTCTATTGGATGTTGTGAGAGTTGTGTTATCATCATTGCAATCGGACGTGAAGGTAAGTAAGTAATCTCATCCTCGATAATAGTGGTTGATTTCCTTTCTTAGAAATCGTCAGAAAAATGGTTTTTCCAAAATGTTAAAAGATGTGGGTTTTTAAAATATTTCGGAAGTTGTCCTTCCCACCATTCAACGTGTTGCAGGAATTCTCTCTTCATTCCTACCTGCACACATGTGAGAACCATAAAAGTACGTCCTTTGAGTGCAATTTCATAAAACCCTTTTTGGTGAGGCAGAAGTCGAGGCGAAATGCTTATTGATCGCTTCTCAAACACGCGTTCTCTCATTGTGGTGTGGTTATTTCTCACTCAACATTTAAGATTGAGGATATGTTCTTTGGTATTTCTAACTTCTTATTACTAGCATGCAGAAACTCTGTGTCTTCATATCTCTTTGGATGCTTGCCACGCTGGAAAGCTTTGAAATTGGAGTGGATTTTATTTGATTTGTTCGAGGACTAGAAAAGTCTAAGTGTGGGGGAATTTGATAGGTGTCTAAAACACCTAATTTACTACGGAGTAGTTATGCTTTCTCTGCTATGTTTTCTTGTAAATTATGTATTTTACGCGTGTTTTTGAGTTTTATAACTACTCTGGAGTCGCATGGAGGAAAAGAAGAAGAAATCACCCAATTTGGGCAAAAGGAAAAAAATGTCATTTCAGGGGCGAACACTATATGGAGTCCAGTCAATATTAAGGGGCAACTCTTTTGGAGGAGCACTATAGACAGGCCAGCTGAGGTCAGGGGGATGTTAGCTGGGTGGATGTTCTACAGTTGGGTGTCTAAATCCAGACCCAACTCTAATACCCTAACCCTAAGTCGAGAAGGCATTTCTTTTCCCAAATCATTAGTATCTGAAATTGAGAAAGAAAAGCAGTTGTGCTGCTGTTGTCCGTTGGAAGGGAAATCAAAGAACAGGGAGCTGAGAGTTTTGGTGGAACGAAACAGGGAGAAATTAGAGATTGAGAAGGAACTGCGGCCGCTGCTACCTGAAGCTGCTGTTATCCGAAAGTGAAATCGAGAGATTCAGGGATCCAGAAGGAGATTTATGGAAGATTGAGATGGGAAAGAAGAAGAATTTGCTCGATCTGTGAAGGATGATAACGTACTGAAGACTGGGTCATAAAGGAATTGGAAGATGGATCTGTTAATGAAACTGATTAGGGTTTGTGGTTGCTGATATTGAAGATTATGATGGGTTTGTGATGATTTAGGGTTCAACCTTGTTACAGATCGAGAAGAGATGGTGGATTGAAGTCTGTAGATGGGGTTTTGAATTGGATCTGTAAAATCGAGAAGGGTTGGTGGTGGATTGACATGATAAGAAAATGATGGAAGGATGATGATGATTTTAGGGTCATGGTTCGATTAGAAAGAAGATGAATCTGGTGCTGCTAAACAGGGAGAGGAAAGGAATTGAGCTACAGCCGTTTATGAAGGAAGGTATGATAAAAATGGACAGACACCTGAAATACAAACAGAACTCCGCCCAAATTTCTCCTCCAGCGAGTCGATCCAGACGAGTCCGATGACCAATCCAGCTTGTGGATCAGTTGAGTCAGTATCCAGTAAGACCGAGTAAGATGCTGACTCGGTGTCTGACTTCCTCTTCCTTGACCCGGTTGACTAACAAAGACTATTAGTTTGACAGTTATATGTAACGGTGTGCTCTGACGGAATATTCCGTCACCGAAACAGAATCTCAGGAGACCAGCAGGGAGTTTTATGGCCGGATTCCGGTGGTACCAGTGCATTCCCGGCGATCCAATTTATGAAGAATATTTTAGACTCATGGGTGTGAAGACTTGGAATTATGAAGACTTGAAATTGGATGAAGAATTTGGCTTGAATTTGGAAAGAGGAGACGGAAGATTTGAGAAAGACTTGGACTTGGAAGTTGAGCTATAAAGGGAAAGGGATTCTATTTCTTGGAAGATTTGGAGAACACTGAAGCCTATAAATTGAGAAGTTCTCTACTTTTTTATATACAACTTCTACACCTCTATACACACAACACTTGTGTTTTTGCTTGCTTTTCAAAATTCTTCTTTTAATTATTTGTGTGAACTTTAAAAATTCTCCCTTTAATTATTTGTGTGAATTTCAAAAACATGAGTAGCTAATTTTCTTATTGATTGAGGATGAATTCCTAGTTCTTAACATGTTTTGAGTTTTGTTTTTCAATATACTTTGAAGTTTTTCACATGATTATCGTTTGTTTTTACTAATAGGAATGTTTATACATTCATGGTTGATTGATAGATTGTTTAGGTGACCAACGAAATTGATTTGTTAATTGATCTAAAGCTAGTGAAAGTTAGGGGATAAGTAATCGTTTCTTGACTCTTTACACAAGTATCAAACACGAGACATTGTGGAGGGATTCCGTGGAGCAATTGTGCGTGAAAACAACGTTAGCAAGTAGACCTTGAGCTAAGAGTCTAACGACTAATAAATTCATAAATCTTAATGTGTTTAACTAAATTACATCTCGAGTGAGCTACTACTAGGTGGTTTGGTGAATAGAATCCGGTAGTCGAGAACTTTCGTACCCGGTGCTATTAGGGATTTAGGGGTTTAGCACTGAGCTAGCTGCTTTACCTACGGTTGGTGATAATATGTGACTAATAAAAAGTGGAAAATAACATAACTTGATTTATTGTTTTGCAGCGAAGAAGGATTCCTTGATCTAATCTCTCTTATTGGTTTCAACATTCACTTTTAATTGCTTTGTTTATTTTCTTTTGCTTTTCAAAACCAACCCCCCCTTTTGTGACAACTAAACAACTAAAACCTCTTGCTCCTCGTGGGAACGAACTTGACTACACTATATTACTTGTTAATTAGGTGAAAAAAATATTAATTAATTTGGTGTGGTTACGACACCGATAAACGTCGTGTCCTCCTCTTGTGAGTTCATAGGGTTTCCTTAACAAGAGTTCTTTCTCCTGTTGATAATCACACGCACACACACACACAGATATATATATATTGTGTTATTCCTTCCCTAACAAAAAATTCATATGGAGAACTCTGCAAAATCTCAAGAGATTGTGCATCTTGATATGGAGGAAGACACTCAAAGACGTGAATCGATTCAAGAGATGGTTATAAAGAAGATGCTTGAAAGAAAGGATCATAATTATTGGATTGATGATTATGTCAAGGATTTAATTTGTTTTCAGAACGATTCAAAGGTCAAGTTTTCAAATCTTCAACTGCAAATAAACCAACTCTTAGATGGTCAGTCCAGAATGCTTGTAATCAGAATATTCTGATACGTAATCAAAAGAAGCTCATCATGGATTATGTCAAGGCTAGACATCTTGCTCGGGTTGTTGGTCGTAAAGTCAGTGTTCTAACTCACGAACATGGAGTGTCTAAGGTCACGAGAGTAAAGGAAATCAGTGATACCTTCTTTCATGGATTCATTGAAAGGTATGAGGTTCTCAATGAACTTTGATTTTATTTTGTCTAGTAAATCTTCTTATGAGAATTTTATTTCTTGTGTTTTAGGAAGAATAACTGGTTTTTGGAATAGCCATTATTGTGATTACACATAGCTATGTCCAACGTTTTCGTCTTCGTTGTTTTAGGTTTATTTGTTTAAATTCTAAAATTGTTTGGAAGATGATTTTTGCAGTATTAATCTTTATGGTTTTATATATTGCAATATGTTTTGGGATATGTGTGTTTGTGTCCGTGAACTATGATTGTCCCATACTTTGTCAAAAGTTAAGTCTTTCGTATGTCGATATGCATGTATTCATAAAAGAATGAATGAACTTTTGACATTACAAAAATTAAAAGCTTTTTATGTCATATTTTGATGGAAGAAAGGATAAAACTTTTGTTTACGAGGACTTTGTCTATTGTATGTCATTGTACAGATAGTGATGAGAATTGGACGAATTCAATAGCAGGAACATAACATGAAGCACAATAGAAAGACGGAAAAATGCTTATGAGTTCCTGAGAATAAGAGAGCTACTAAAAAAATAAATCAAGACGTAAGAGCAAGTTGTAGTACCACAATAATTCCCCACTGAAGCCCCAGAACTACATAATTTTATTTATGTACAGCTTAAAAAAAAAAGTCTGGCTAATTTGGGGCCTACGCCTACAAGACAAAAATATATATTTAGAAGTAAAATGGATAACCCCCTTATCCAACTATTTTACTAAATGGCTAAATTACTCCTTATTAATTAGTGTTAATTTGGGTGATTAATTAATATTTAATCATGTTAACCTAGAAATCAACTAATCTTGATTCATCATCAAAACATGATTTTTTTTAAATTTTTTTTGTTGAAAAAACACAACCCATAATCGGTTTACAAGTGCATGAACTAAAATGATTGTAAAATTCAAGAGTTTTTTTGTGATTTTTTTTCCGCTACAATCGGTTTACATAAATGCCCACGTAAACCGATTGCAAATTTGGGCATTTAATTTCTTCGACCGTTTTGCTCATAACTTCTTCGTCCGATGTCGGAATGACCTCATTCTTTTTGCGTTTAATTCGCAATTTCATGTTCTATAATATAAAGATAAAAATTTCAAGATTTGTGCAAAAATTCAAACATGGTTAATGAATCAGTTGATGTGTGCATTAGCATAAACCGACTGTGGTTGATGGTCATCACATCAACCCAAAATCGGTTTATGTACGTAGATGTACCATATCTATCGATTCCGGGGAACATCATCAACAATCGGTTTATGTTAATGCTTATATCAACCAATTCTACTTTGGTTTCAAAAAAAATTTAATGAAAATTTTTAGAGATTCATAGTTAAATCGTTGATGAAACCCTCTTAAAAGGAACGAATAAAAAGGATATAACTCAAGCACTCGAATTTGTTTATCCCCAAAATATTTTTCAAAAACCAAAAAATAGAGTATTGAATTGTTGTTTGTGATTAGGTTTTAGTTTTTGATTTTGATGAATTGGATTTTAGTTTTTTGATTGAATATTTTTAGTAGAAATGATTTATTTTTAATAGAAATGATTGAGTGTTTGTTTTAGATAGTTGGAATTATTAAGAATGTATAAGCGTAATTTAATATTTTAATACACTTCAAACATCCTTTATCCTTCTTTATTTGGTGGATGAAGAAATCTATAGTAATGAAATAAATAGCCTAGGTCCCAAACTAGCCACCAAAAAAAATAACCAATATGTTCACTGGTAATGAAATGAGACGTCATTCGACTCATTCATTCACATTGCGTCGTGCGTCTTTGCTAGTAATGATAATGATGATGATGACAAGGGCTTTGTGTCCGTTGATTATGTTGGGCTTTGTGTTTGAGGTCTCGAACCCAGGGCCCGTTTTCGGAAGCAATATAGATTTTATCTGTAGACAAATTTTCGGGAATTATTCTTTCTAGACCGTCGCTCTAGTAGATTTTTAAGTTTTAAGAAGAGGAAGCAAGTGCAAAAGTGAAAACCCCGATTCGCACTGCTTACTACTTCTGCTACTACTATCAACATCAACAGAAGTCAGCATGAGCGGAGGAGGAAGTATTGGCGGCGGTGGAGACAAGTTTTCAGGTGGGGGATCAAGCTCCACAAAAACACCATCTGATTTTCTCAAATCTATTCGAGGTCGTCCTGTTGTCGTTAAGCTCAACTCTGGTGTCGATTACAGAGGTGCGTATATCTTCACTGTTTTATTCCTGATATCCAGCTAGTACTCCTTTGGGCGATCCTTAGATTTTTATTTATTTATTTATTGATATTATTTTTCAAATTAGGGTTTAATGTTTTGCTTGTACTGTTCTAAAAAAACATCACGGTTGATTACGAAATACAGTGAATACTAGTGTTTTTAGGTTTTTGGGAGAAAAGTTAGGCAAGGTTACTGAAGAACAAGAACAAATTTTAATCATCTAAGACTTATCTTGACCTACCTAGCATATGTATAGCGTTACACGATACATACATTGGTGTTGTGTGCAATTAATACATACACCTACAGTATCATGACCTTTGCTGCTCATCACGGCAACACAAACTATATCTAGTATAAAAGCTAGAGGTCTTATGGTGCAGAAGGTAGAAGTTTGTGTAAGCTAAAGGGAACCTTATTGTAAGACACTGAGTTTTTCAGTCTTTTTATTTTTGGGAATTTGGAGTTGCCCAGGCTAGGCAGGGTAAGGAGCAGAACAGCGTAAGGTAGGTAGAAAAATAGTGCATTATCTCACGAATTTTAGGTGTTCTAGGTCTTGTTAAAATATATTCATTGCCTAATTTTGTGTTTGAAATGGCTTCCACACATTGCTTGGGAAGTGAGTACATTCTTAAAGTTGGAAATATGTGTGTCTTCATGTAGTTCTGCCACTGAGTGTTTTTTTGTCTTAACTTGTTGCAGTGGAATCAGTATGGCTATTTCCTATTTTATATAACTAGGATAGTTGTCTCGTATCTCCTTTAGCCTTCATACGACTTTTTCGCAGTTTGACATTCATACGTTCCATATCTTAATGGGTCCTCATTGGTCAAACCTTCAGTCTTAATATGCAAACACACATACGAGTTCCTTTCACAAGAAAATCCTTCCTCTCTTCAACTTTATGCCTTCTTTCGGTGATATGCTATTTCGAAACATTTTAAGATTGATGCATTCTACTGGCATTTCCATAAGGTGCGTTATATATCTAAAATTCCCACGTGTCTTAAAGTCAGTGGCTCTTTTCTTGATTTTTGCAGGCATTCTTGCTTGTTTAGATGGGTATATGAATATAGCAATGGAGCAAACAGAGGAATATGTCAATGGTCAGTTGAAAAACAAATATGGCGATGCTTTTATTCGAGGAAACAATGGTAAGATACCTTTTTTTTTTCTTTTTCTGTAACACTTGAGATTTGTATGCACTGAGATGATATGCTACTAATACCTTGACTTTCTTTCTTTGTTCTTTCCCCTTTCAGTTCTATACATCAGTACCTCAAAGAGAACTCTAGGAGATGGAGCATAATCTTTAGGAGGAAATGCTTGTATTCAGCAAGTTGCTGATGGGATCTTCAGTCATGGTGCCTTTGTTTGCAAACAGAATTGATGCTGACTCCTTAAAAAAATTAGTTGCTTTGTTTATTGAAGGAGGTTATGTTTGAATTTTATGTACCAAGAAATACTAAAACAGGATGTAGCAGAACATGTATTTATTTTTGAACCAAACTTTGAATCAAAGTAATGATTTGTCCTTGAAGATCACATTCTACTTGCATGATCTAAGAAGGCCATATATTTTCTTCGTATTATGTTTTCTTTATATATTTTTGAAGTGACTGCTTTATTTTTATTATTTTTTATAAAGCCCAAAAGCCAGAAATAAGGAGCTGTGAACTTAAGGCTCCAAGTCTGCTGCAGGCTTGCAGCAGGTTGAAGTATGGTGTGAAGTGAAGCTTCACATGTTCTCTCATTCAGTAAATCATATATAAGTAATGTTTTTGTTCTTTAGGTTCTTAGATTCAGTAAATCATATATAAGTAATGTTTTTGTTCTTTTGGTTCTTAGACCTGACTTCTATGGGATGAGCTTTTCCTTGTTCAGACATCTGATTCCATGCGTATATGTCACACACTACATCGTGACTTTATGTATTATAGACCTGACACCACTTCAATAAAGCCAGAACAGCTGACAGAAGAGGTCTGGGCTGGAGTTGTATTTCTTTTGATGATCATTCGTCATTGTAGAGGTTTGAGAGATGCTAGCAGAAATTTGTGGGTCTTTTATCTTTTCATCTGAGGGGAATAATCGCCTTGAAACATTTTGTTGGTGTTATGTTTCATTATTTATCAAGGTTGCGGACGAGAAATGCCAGGCTGCTAACGGGGTGCCAGATTTTGTGGGGGTGTACCAAGCCAAGGCAAAACTTGTTTTATCTTATATGAATACTAGCCCTTAACCCGTGTCGTAATGGTACGGACCTCGATATTAGTTCATTTTTAATATCGTATAAATTTCGTCCCTAAGACTTATCAACTCCTTCTAGTCTGATGTATATTAAATATGGTTTTATCATAGAAATCCTAGGGATTTCCCTTATGTTGTTTTCCCTTGTTTTTTAATATTTAAACGCCGGATGCTCAAACTGAAGAAATACAATCTTTGTGATAAACCAAATCTTAACTCCATAACACTGTTTAATTTAGGTTCACTGATTATAATGAGCTAATGCTTTATCTGCGCTTCCATGATGTGGTATAGCTTTGTGTTTCAGGTGAAACCTCAATTCTTCTACCACCTTAAATATACATTTGGGCATTAATGGTTTATAATGGAAAGCATTCAAGTTATCGTCCATCTTTATATTTCAGTTTCAAAATTCGAATAGTCATTTCATAATCTTCAATTATAACAATAGAGGTGGGAGTTGCATAAACTAGGTGGAGTTAGGCAATCAGAAGAGATAGCGTTATTAAATGTCTACACCTAAAATCCAAAAAGGAAAATGAAAACAGATGGCAAATAGTAGAAACCCTTACACTGAAAATATTTTTCTTCCCCACATCCACCATTGCAATTCATTTTCTACAATGATACTCAATGCCCACCAGTTCAATAATCCCTCACTGATATTCTTATTCAAAGAATAAGTGGGGAACGTAACACATTGGTGGCGGTAAAACTTCAAGTGGTAATACTTATATCCTAGGTTCAATATTCCCAGCGCATGATTCATAATTTGTTTTGAGAGGAAACACTGAACAACAAAATTTCGACGGAAATAGTGATCCAGTTCCATTTTTCGGTTTTTTAGGTTCATATTTAGTTCTTCTTCGACCACCAATGTGACAACCACCAATTTAGATGTATTTCTCATCATTGGATATATTGTATAATTGGTAAGGACCACTAAAATTCCCCGTGTGAGTTTTTTTGGTCACAGCCTCATATTAGCTTGTTATTGCTTTGTTGAGTCTGAAAACGTACAAAGTGTTGCCAATCACCAGGATTTCATCATAGATTGCCTCTGCTTTATCATTGCTAGGTGAGGTAAGTAAGGTCATAAGCTAAGCCAATCTTCAAGGCATCAGGATGGTGAAGTGCAAGGCAGAAGCATTTCTCCTCCAATGTCCAGTAAAAATTTATATAGTTTGTTAACTCTGATTCAATTGGGATCTCTCACCGTATATCCTGAATTTATTTGAGTAATGTTATCATAATGCACCTTTTCCTCGCGAGTTCTTAGTAATATCATCATTGTAATTTACTTAAACAGAGCTTGTAAGTAACTTAATCGAGTAGCTTCTTGTTAAGAAAACATGGAAGGTATGCAAGTAAGACACTTCCTTCCATAGGGCATTGAGCCAATAGCTACAGGAGCATATATAGTTACTGCAATTCTTCGAAACACAAGAAATGATTTCTTTTTAGCCATCAGGAACACAGACATTTCTTTAAATTGGATTCACCATTTCCGTTGGAATATGTACCCAGTGTGCTCTCCAAACTGTACGTATCCATTTTTTTTCTTTAAACTCACGTCATACTGTCACCCATTTTGAAACTTTTTGGCATATTTTCAAAATCTCAAACTAAAACCCAACCCAAGTGGGGAAACAGTCATTAACATTTAACCTCGGATACTACATCTTGATAATGTAAAAACGCTCGGTGATCAACATACGATCCCTAAAAACACGAACTGTTAAGAAAAGTCTAAATAACGTAATAATAAAAGCAACAGAATCCCACTGTAAATTTAGATGGGCATCAAACTTCAGTAAAATTACCCTAAATTTCAGAATATTGCGATCCCTCATATGCCCCCTTATTAATCCAGCTCCACCATAGTTTCCGTGCCTCGTTAAAATAGTGGTCCTTTCAGTTATAGCTGTTCCAGATAGTATCCTACCATTGCAATTTCCTTCTCGGTTTCAGCTTCCTTTATATGTTCCTTTACATTCTCAGTCATAGTGTCATGAGCATCTAGTAAGAGCTCTTCGTATTGTTCCCAAACTTGCAGATGGTTCTGGTTTTCCTGCTCTTCATCATCATCCGAGTCTATCTGAAGGCTTTGTTTATGTGTTCCAGATTTCAAGATGCAAGTAACCAACAAATTACGTTATCATAGAAAAAAAATCGATGCTTCAAAATAAATAAAAGGTTACATTCAACCCTCGATTTGCCGTAAAAAATGAGTTTCAAGGTTCACTCTGGACGACAAATCGAGCTTGATGTCACATTGTTACACACTTGCTCACACTTACACTTTTTATAGACCACATTTGATATCTATACCTCCAAGCAATGCCTAGAATCCACTGATTTTGCTGGCAAATGAAAAGATCAGTATTTCTCAGTAACGGTAAAGGAACAAAAAGAACATTTTTATTCATACTCAGTATTTTCAGTATCTTCAAAGTAAGACAAATGGATTTCTGAAGAAGAAATTTTGCTAAAGTATTGATCTTTAGATTCCTTATTTATTCTCACTTCTAATTGCTGAGAAAGTACTTATTCTCCTACTCAACTGCCCCTCTTGAGGAGCCAAAAAATAGCTTGTTGCTCAGCAACACAACCCTACTAAATTTGAGTTGTATCCAAAGATACATACTTAGCTGGGTCGTAAATATAGAAAGAAATACAACAGAAGCAGCAACCTATAAGATTTACATTCACTTCCTTTGGACAGCTGAAACTTATATTCAATCCCATTAGACCGGACAGATTAAATTTATATTCACTCACTCAGCAGGTTATTGCAACATCAAATACAGGACCCCACCTTTTTTGAGTATCAATTTCCATCTTTGCGCAGAAAGGGCCATAGAGTTCATTAGCTTCAAGTGGCTCTCGAATATTTGTGCAAGTGGACTTTTAAGGACAGTTTATCTTTCAAAAGAGTAGTGTTTTTACTTGCTTTTCAATGTTGACCTTTGATATCAAAATGTGTGTGAGTAAATCAAGAGAGAAGCGACATACCAAGCTATCCTTAAATCAGTATATGTATATTTTCCTTGTCAACTTTTCTGATAGCCTTGAGTATGTAATGAGATCATATAAAAAACCTTTTACACTCATCTTTCTCATCAACTTCGCAGCTTACTCAACATTCTTGCACAATTGAGACAGCCAAGAACTATATCGCATATAACATCGGGTTTGATTAAGCAAGTAACAAAAAAAAAAGTAAATTCATACCCAAATATGGAATAAAAAGATCAGTGCATTCACTATATTAGGCATCCTGGTTTTTAATGGATCCATAATTTGAAACGCAAAAGGAAAATATTTTATGACTGGCATGAAACAAAGTCACATGTCATGTCATTGATGGGGATTTCACAGTCAAATCTATCATACGTCTAACACATATTAGTTTTAGACACTTTTTTCTACTTTAAACGACTAAAATTATAAATTTATCATTCAGGACTGCTTCACCTAAATCAACACTGATTGGATCAGTTCGAAGCTGAATTTCATCAGAATTATTAAAACCATGTACTGTAAAAATAATATACAGAGGGAACCCTAAAAGATAACAGAGGTTATGTGGTAAATTACCTTCTATGCAACATAAATTGTTTTTTTTTTCCAATGGCTAGCCTATTCGTGAGGAACAGTTAAGAAGGTAGACTGGCGACGGAAAGGAGAAACCAAGGATGAATGTCAAAGTAATTACCACACACGTAGTCACATTTATCTCTCTCCTCTCTATTTCAGCAATTTATAGCCTCACGATTTCTCTCAATATTGTATATGAGCAACCCTTTTATGGAAGATTAAGAACATCATCTTCCAAATCAACAAAAGTGAATGTTAATTAGGTTAACAAACCATTATGAAACCCACACACGTAAAAGCTGGTGCAAAGAAGTAGGGAGGCATATCCAGACATCCTAGTATCGTAACAGTCCATCAAACCATTACAAAAACCACAATAAATAAACCCCAAGAAAAATCTAAAGTTGTTCTTAAAATTATGTCAAAGTAATTCCATAAAACAATTACCTCCAGATTTTAATATACTATCTTTTCCTCCTGGATGTTCTTCCAAGAAATTGGTCTTCCAAGAAACTAGTATTCCAAGAAATTGGTCACATCATAAACATAGCTTAATTAGTAAAAAGTATTGCCATAAATACCAAGGTTTGAGATTCTAATCGAAAAATTATAAGAGCAATTGCTGATAGATAGACTTACTTTGGCATGGATGGTTAGGCAACACTCGGATTTGGAATGAAAAGCGATTTCTGTTAAAGAAAAAGCTTTGAGTTCTTCCGTTATTGCTAAGAGAATTAGCTACGTAAGAAAAGGTAAAGAATCAGATACCACATTCTTTTGTTTGTGTTGGCTAATGGCTTAATGCTATGAGAAACTTTGAGTCTCCAACAACAACCAAGAGTTTCATCGGAAAAGAATTATTCACTTCAAAATCCAAGAAGATAAATTCAACACATACAAAAATCAACAGATTAATCATAAATTTTGTAATGGCATCAACTAAAAAAATTGCATGTTACTAAATTTAAGAATAGATATACCTTAAATTTGAGAAGAAAACAACTTCCAATAAAGAACCCCAATCTTCATTCCGCACTTTCATACAAATAGTCAGTCAAAATATAAACATCAATTAATAATCTCAAACTTGTATTTGAAGGGAAGAAGAACATGGCCTAAAATAAGAGATGTAAAGAAATCCAAACAGATCTGGTTCCTCCTCCAGTGGGATTTCCCATCTTTCAATAAAATCAAATGAATATAGAATAATAATGTCTCATGAACAAAAGCCGATTGAGACAATACCTAGGTTTTTGGTAAGCTGAAGATCAGAGAATACTAAGGGGAAAATGAATGGGAATTGAGATCACAGAACGCTTTTAAGCGAAGAGGGTATTTGGGCAAAACTGATAAGCATTAATTCGGACGAAGGGAGTGGGGATGTGAACTAGCGTGATCAACCACAGCCGTAGATTTGTCTCTTGCAAGAACAAATCTGGACCGCCACACGTGCGAGTTGGAAGGGGTGGTCTGCAGAACCACAACCCTTGATTTATCCTTGTCTGGACAAATCCTGACCACCACTAACATAGGCAAACTTAGCCTAACTTTGTTTTGTATTATAGATAGGGCTTAACCCGTGCCGGTATTTCAAATATATCCATCGTTTTATACATATCATAACTGTTTGCTAAAAATCGATCTAGTTGATCCAAGTATAAATATTTTTGAGGTGTTGGTTAGTCATATAATCTTTTAGGACAAATACAGTTAAATGTTAACCAATTCTTCAAAATCTTATGGGTCTATGCGTAATAGAACACCATTTCATTAACTTCTTCAAAACAAAGTAGTGTCCCTTATTCGAAAAGAAATAAATCATCAAAGGTCGTTCACCAAATTTATAACAAATCTGAAACACAAAATTACTTCAAAATCAATCAGATTAATCTTGCAAAATCTGTTAGCTTCAAGGATTATGTTTCTCCCTTTGGTGATATAAATTATTCTAAATTTACATAGATTTGTGTTTTCCTAAAGTTTAATAATCTGTAATTCTTGATCCATTTCGTTTTTTATCTATTTATCTTCTCTTTTTACCTATTGTCGTGAACTATTTCTCAAGCATGCATAATCATATGAAGTCGAGGAGAAATGGAAAAAACATAGATTATGACAAAAAATGAGATCAGAGATAGATATGATAAACTAATAAATCAATTAGAATTGATTGGCATGTAGCCTTGTAAACTTTTTTTATAGGTTTCATCTTTTTACCTGCCCGACCCGACAAATCTAAAAACCATAACTATTGATTTATTTTCTCTCTAGAAAAATCTGGCCTTTAATATAAAAGAAGCAAATTTAAAAACTAATAAGAGCTCCGGCGCAGCTTGTTGCTCGCTTGCCTGATGTGTAACTATTTTTTATTAAATTGAAAAGATACTCTCGTAATGGATTTTTCCTGAAAAACTAATATCAAATAATTTTTTTTAATAAAGGCAACTAAATAACTTTAGGACACCTTTTTTATTCCACTACCACCACCATTATTAACGTCGTCACTCCACCATTCTTACCAACACCCACCATCATTATCCCCGGCGACGATCCACCAGCCTTGCCCACCATCACAACTACCATTAACGCCTACTGATTTAATATAAAATAAATTTATTATGTATTGTATTAATGGAAATACATTTATTTGATTAGTTAAAAAAATATTTATTACGAAATATCAATAGAACATTTATTATTGAAAGTTAATTAAATTGATCATTTTACAACCGTAGATTTAGCTTTTCCAAGAATGAATCCATAATCGCATGGATGTTATATAAATTACGTATAATCATGTCAGATTATTTACTGAAAATAGCTTCTAGTCAAATTATTCTGGACTTTGAAACAGAAGCCCCGAAAACAGGGGCTTTTTTATACATGTAAGATCATTTTGCAGATACCAATTTATTGTCAAAATATAACGTGTAATCTGAATAATCTTATAAGTTTATGTGTAAGTTTATCTATCAAGATGAAATCAAAATTCTATTTCCACTAATATCTAAACAAATAGAAACGAAAAGTTGGTTCTTGAAAAAAATCACCTTTCTAAACCAAAAAGTTGTGAATATATTGAAATCCCGACGACCTGTGATAGCCAAATTTTAGTCACAAAATACATGCACCCCTAAATTTAACCATGGGGTTATTGTAATCAATAAGGATATATTTGAAAATGTATACTTCAGCTAAATATACAACAAATGATATTCAAGAAAATGATAGAAACCCCAAACATTCATACATGAAACAATGTAAAAAAGAAAATATTTTCTCAAATGTTGCTAGTTCAGAGTAGTTTGACTGGTCACAGATGTACGTTTTGTTTGACGAATATTGAGAGAAAATTGAAAGACGATTGGGCGGAACTATATTCTTGGATTTTTTCCTTTCGGCAATCTATCTCCTTCCCAACTTCATTTCTGATTTTCGTTTGCTCCAAAGTAAGGAATTAGAGTTTTCAAACCCACTCATCATACCAAATGTGAGAGAGAGAATCAATTGTTCAGTTTTATGGGAAGGTGGGTTTGTAATTTTCAGTTGATCAAAATTTTCCATTTTGATTTAGACTTTGAGATAGGAATAAGCGAATATGTAATGAATTTTTCTCAATTAAAGTGTGTATTCATGGGATCGAACGAAACCATGAATTTACCAATTGGGAGGAAAAATCAGAACCGGTCTTTATCTTTCCTCACTTGGCAAAGCTTTATTTTATAATACAGTACAAAGAAATAGGCAGAAAAGTATACATAGCTAGGGTACAACCCTTACTGTAACTACACATCTCGATAATAAGTAAATTGTTTTGTATTGATTTTGACTTGTGCCCGTTTGTTTGTAGTAATTATATAACGTGACATTTTGTGGTTTTTTTTTTTTGTTTTTCTTTGATCTTTCATTAACCGAGTTTATTTTATTTTATTAATAAGACGATCAACTAACTTTTAATTTATAATGTTACCTATTTTTTAGCGTTACAAAATTAACATAGCATATTGTTACTCACCAACCGTCGCCATCATTACAATACCATATATAATACCATTTATTTCTCCACCACAACCGCTGCATACCTCCCATTGGTCGTTTGTCGTACTTCTAATTATTAAATCACAAACATCATGAGTAAAATTATGGTTGAACAAACTTAGATCGTTAATTTATTCAATTAAGTTTTTTATTGTTATATACTCTGTTTTATTGCAATTAATTTTATTTTAACGGTTAAAACCATGATTTATACAACTGGGTGCTAAAGGTATCAAGGGTACCGTTTAGGTGATCCAGCGGTTATGATCATTTTTTTAAATGGTATGGTATCATCCTAAATATATGATATTTGTTTTTGTCAATCGTGATAACCAACTACATCTTTCACGATATAATGTTGCTTGTGTTGTAAATATACAAAACTAATATTGTCCACGACTATTCACCAACATCACCATCATAAAACCACCCATTGGCATTATTTTTTCCACCACCACTGATATTATCGCCTCCACCACCACCACTTCTACCAGCCACTACTTCTTCCACTACTAACCACTAATTTCTATTGATAAAGTAATTATTTTTTAAATTATTTGGTAATGTAAAAATACATATTTATTAGATTAACTAAGAAGATATTTAATGATGAAATTTAATAAATTATTCATTATGAGAGATTAATGAGACACTAATTAATAAAGCACTCATAATGATTAATTTTAATTAGAGCAAAGCACAACCATGGATTTAACTTTCCCCAAAATGCATCTTGGCTGCTCTTTATCTAGGCTAAGTTGTCCAAACTATGCTCTGTATTCTAGATTTTTTTTGTCTTATCTTGGTTTTGGTACATCCCCACTTAATCTGGTACCCCTATTAGCAATGTATGAGAAATGTTATGCTCATATCTTTACGGAGCCGAAAAATGAAGTACAATGGGGAAATATTGGCCGACTGAGTTCTACACCAAGAACTGAGACTATACAGCAGCCAGGGCTTGGAAGTTGGAGAAGAGAGACTTCTCAGCTACCTGCCGGAATGAGCAAGAGCGTTACATGCTTTCGTTGTTTGGATGACTAGCTGAGAGGCTTGGACATGATAGAGCACACTGCTTTGGCCTGCAAGGTGCTCAGCATGACCGCTTGTATTAGCAAGTAGGCGCCATCACGTAAGTTGACACCTCTGTAATTCAGGTTCCAAGGTTGAGAAGTAAAAGCATCAAGAGCTCTGTAGTCCCAAGAGAAGAACGTGTTTACTACTGGTGCGGAGGATAGAAAACAAAGCACATTTCCTTGTTAAAAAAAAAAAACAGCTGTAGAAGTTCAAAAGCATACGCATTAGGCCCGATAGAAATTTTATTAAGCAAACATAAAATGCAATATCTAAATATGATTGATGTTTTGGTGCCAAGTTATTCAGCAAATCCCCATGGTCCAACAAGGCAACAACAGCTCAAAACCACTTTAAAGCGTTGATAAACTCTCAGTTAAAGGGCAAATAGTTGCATAAACAAATTCAAAATAGTTGCACAAACAAACTCAAATATTTACAAACATTTGCTAATAAAGCAAGAGGTACCCACTTCTATTTCTTATTGTCATTGTCGTCATCATCTTTGTGTCTGGCATTACCATCTTCATCATTTAATATCCTCCCTGTATGAAGGCATTCAGGCGGTCCAGCTCCTCGCGGTGCTCGCTTACAACTGCTCGAACAACATCTCCGATAGATACCATCCCTATCATATCCTTGTCACTGATCACTGGAATGTGCCTGATGCGGTTTTCTGCCAACCCAATCACACACCATATCCAAAAGGGTTAATAATGATTTTTCTCTCAGTACTTATTAGCTTACAAATGGTACAGACTGGAAGAACACAAATGTGTAGAATGAATACCTGTCATTAGTTGCATAGCTCGCAGCACTTTCGTTTCAGGGGTCACAGTTATAAGCTTGTTCTGCAGCCACCAAAATGAATTAGTGTTTGAATCCACATAGATGAGACATTACAGAAAAGCAGACAAAGAAACCATGAGTTGCACATGTCAGGGATGGGGGAAAAATGAGAGTACTTCATCCTGGTATGATCCAGTCAAGTCCTAAAACCTAGCGGATTGCTCAACATGACTAATTCACAAGTCATTTTGAATCAGGTGAGTCCCTAAAAACTGGCGTTTACTAGGGTCAAACAGAGTTGTATTTAGACTTGTATTTAGACCACAGGGGATGTATAGTACATACCTCCTCAGTCATAATGTCTCCGACCTTTGTAGACTTGGATGATCTTCCCTGAACAATTATCTTCCTAAGATAATCTGGAAACCAAACAAAGATCTGAAAAAGGTTAATATGCAAGGACCTTGAAAATCCTGGTATCTATCACCAGCAATCCATTACAACTCGTTCATACTTAACAGTGATACCTAGGCATCCAAAAAACACATCAATTATGTAGTATTCAGATACTATCAGGATTCCCCACATAATCAATGGAGACAGATACACGACAGTAAACAAAAACAAAAATTGGTGGTCAACAGAAGTAACAATTATAGTAACATTATGGATTACCTCTCTCGGTAATAATTCCAGCAAGGGACTTCTGTTCTCCTGGTTTAACGACCACCAAGGCTCCAACATTGTGTTGTGTCATCTAGATGAATGCACCGTATTTGGTCAAAAAACATATATGTTTTCCTAAAAGGATCAGAACATTCTACTTTGTTCTCTCCAGTACATAACAGAATACACTGCAATGCTGACAATCATGGAAAACAAAAACCAACAAGAATGCATTACCGATTTGACAGCATCATAAACGGAGTCATCTATGGTGCACCAAAGCCACGAACCATCAGCACTTTTACCCTTGGCTTTAAGAACATCGAAAATTGTGGTGCTTTCAAAACCATGCTCTTCCAAACGAGGAGCTGTTGACTGGAAGCGCGTCGAGAAAGCAGGTCTTAGAGCAGGATCCACTATACGGATGTGTTGCAAAATCGCAGACTTGAATACGCTGCCGTGGGATCGGATTGCTTGCATTGCTCCTTGCATTTTCAATTACCTACATGAACATCAGCCAAACAAAATGAATTCCCATAATAAACAACTGAATGCTAGTACCGTGGTTTCCGTAAGATTGCGATCCAGTAGATAACAACATATACAGTAAAGACTTACTGAAACTTTGTTGAACTAAAATGAATAATTAACGTAATGAAACTTTGTGATTAGCTCATTCGAATCGTTTTCTTTACGGAATCTTAGAAAATCAATAAATTCATAAGCCAAGTAGCTATGTAGCAAACAGAAAAAAAAAATAATATAGGCTAACAATATGTATACATGATTCAGATCTGCTAATTAATGTTAGTTTCAGATAACAAAATCAAATCAAAGCTTGATGAATCTATAGACAATGCTAATCAATTATTCAGCTAATCAAACCCTATGAATGTTAGCTAGCAGATCGATCTGATCCAAAAACATACAGAAAACAGATACATGGAAGTAACTTTAGTTTCTTGATCATCTCAGCAAAAGTGTGGTTTAGTGAAATAATACTATACTAGCCATTAACCAAAAATTATCACAGACTGAAAAAATAATAGTTAGCAGGATATATAGTAAGCACTAGCAGCAGTAGTTGAATCTATACATATATACCTTAATTAGTTATCGCTTTTGAAATTTCCTGTTTCTGTATTATCTCTTCTTTCTTTTCTATCTCTGAGTGGAACTGGAGTAGAAATAGTAGTAGTAGTACAAGAAGAAGAGAAAGAAAAGTGAAAATGATGCTGTACTATTTTGGATGAATTTCCAAATCTCTATGTTTTCTGAATGATGATCTGATCAGATGGTGGTTTTAGTCGACCCACTGAAACACAAAAGGAAAAAGGACGACCACCTCGTGATTTTAGACAGAGATAGGACACGCGCCCATCATCCAAAGGGCTGCTGACGCCTCCACAACAGACAAATGTTATTTATTCACTTATTTATCTTTCTTATCTCATTACCATAACTAGGAATTACCGATAGGTACCATTATAGTGTTCTTAGTTAATGACAGGTCCACTCATTAAAGCTCACTAATCAGAGGTCCATAATTAAAAGAAAACATGAAAATGGACCAAATTTTTTAAGCCCAGGTCATGTACACGTGCGGGACCAAAGATGTGTATTTCAAAAATTCCTAAAATAACCTTCACCTAACAAATAACATTTTAAGTTTTCTATATTCTCGATCAAAAAAATTCAGATCGGTTTTCTTCTCTCCTTTCTCTTTCTTCTGCTGTTGTTGGTGCTGGTGAATTTAGACGTAGGGTTTCTGAAGGTCGCCCTCTTTTTGCAGGTATGTTATCTAATCTTTTCTATAATGTTTGTTTTTGTTTTCTGTTATGCTTTCAACTAAATCATAAAGATTAGATCGATTTCATGATTTTCTTAACTCGATTATAGTGATGTTCTTTATGTTAGTGATTTCTGTGATTTACATTGTTTATATTTCTATTTGTGAATTGCTTTTTTTGTTTTTGTTTTTATAAATCTTCTTTGTGATTGTTCGATTCTGTTGTTTCTCATAGATTCTTAAAAAAGTGAGAGATCTATGCTTCCGATTTCATTATCTTTCTGTTTTCGCTTCAAAATCAGGCTTGTTTATACTTTCAGATCGTATTATCCAGCAGTACATATACGGAATACTCATAGAGCTCGGTCGTTTTTGTTCTTTTTTTATGAATCTTGTTCATATTTATTCTGTTATTTGGTTAGATTATCATGTTTTTAATGATTTTAGCTATCGATTTTATTATTTTTCTGTTTTCGATTTGTTTGTACTTTCAGATCGTATTATCCATCAGTACATATATGGAATACTCATAGAAACTGCTCTTAGATTCTGGTTCTTTCATAGTTCTCTCATTTTTTTAGTTTGATCCATCAGTACGTATGTGAAATACCGTATTATGTGCTTCGATTCTGTTGTTTCTCATAGATTCTTAATTATTCTTGTCATGAAGTTGATTTGTAGTTCATGAAACTGCAGTACATATATGACATACTCATAGAAACTTCTCTTAGATTTTGTTTCTTTCATAGATCTCTCACTTTTTTAGTTTGATCCATCAGTACATATGTGAAATACCGCATTATGTGCTTCGATTTTGTTGTTTCTCATAGATCCTTAATTATTCTTTTTTTTATCAACTCTATATACAACTAAATGGTTAATCATTTCTTTATTTTTCCTTTGCAGGAAGAGTCGACCAAAGATGAGAAAAATGTTATTGAAAAATCGCCACAATAATAGGGATTTTCCGGTGTAGAATGATTGCTCTCACAGGTTTGGTTCAGTTAATATGTTAACTTAACTTTCTTATTTATCATCTGGACAGTTGTTAATGCTGACTAAGTTGAACACATCAGATGAAACAATGGTTTTGATAAAACTTAGGAAATGAGCATAAATTGGAGACATGGCGTAAAACTCAGGAATTGATTTAGATGTCTTTGAAAAGAATTCTTCTTTAGTGGAACATTAATTGATTTTTTCCATGACCATTGTCTTCTATATTGATATTAGCTGATTCAGGAGTTTGGGTTTTGCTATTTTATTATCCTATCGAGTATATATTTCCATGACAATAATAGAGCCTTGCAAGCAGATTAAATTTATTAATATGTGCGCATATCTGAGTTGCATAACAAATGTGACATAGAGAACTTCGTTGTTGGAACAGATGTGTACTTTTCTCAGTAACACTCAAGGTTGGGGTTCCTTCATTGATCCACCGAATTGCAATCCCTGTGCTTGCTTAGAACCATTTTTATTTTAGATGTTAAATTAATGTCTCATGCGTTTCAGATTCTCTCTTCTTAGATTTGATTAAGCTACTGTTGATAAAAAATTTCTCATTATGTGGTAACAATCGATAGGTAAAATCATTGATAACCTCCCATGGTAATTTGAATTTAATTACACCCCTTTTAAATTCTTTATGGCTATGATTGAGGAAAACTACTAATGTTAGCTTCGGGGTAAAGCGCAGCTTATGCTGTAAATGTCTTCTCATTGTTGATACTAATGTTTTTTTTTCTTTTTCTTAATGTATTAACTGTTTGTGTATTAGATGCTTTGGATTAATGGCAGGGGCATCAAGAATGCCAATTATGTGCTTCCAGTTTAGTTTTTTGGTTGTCGATTAACTGTAAGAAACTAGCAAAAACAAAAAACATAGTTGCACGACTTATTTCAGCAGAAGTAATATAGTTTTTCAGTTATATTATGATTGGATTTCTATGAGATTGCTGCTTTTGTTGACCAGACTTCGATGTATTTCTGCAGGATTTATTGGTGGAGACCGCGAAAGAGCAGGATGGCTCAGTCAGTAATATCACCGTGCAGCCCACAGTTTTCAGGTTCATTAAATTCTGGATTTATTGGTGGAGACCATTTGTCGTGCATTATGAGTTTTATTTGCATTGGTTTGTATGGTTCCTCAAATTAGACTCTGTGTGTTTGGGCATAAGTTATGGCCCCTATGATGAACGTTTTAATTTTTGTGTGTCTGCAGGCATTGACACTAGCAGTACGTAAAGCGAGTCAATCTATATGCAGTTAAGAAGAAAACGATAATAGAAGATCCTTGCTTTGCCCCCAGAAGCATGGCAATACAGTCGAAGAAAAATTATAATCATCACAATGTATGTGATGTAACACGTTTTCTAATTTATTTATCATTGATTCTTACAGATTTGTACTCTACCTGGAAGCAGTGCAGCAAATATGTACTCGAATTTGTAAGCATTTAGATATATAATCGGATTTGTAAGCAGTACGACAGATATGTACTCAGATTTCTAAGCAGTGCGACAGATATGTACCCAAATTTGTAAGCAGTGTAGCAAATATGTACTCGAATTTTTAAGCAGTGTACCAGATATGTACTCAAATTTGTAAGCAGTGTAGACACACACGTTTGGTAGTAATGGGCATTATGAACATTTCCATGTTTTAATTAATTTTGGACCTCCGAATAAAAAAAGATCCGGTTGGACCCTAGTATAAATAACTATATGGGCCTAGGACCAAACAAGAAATTTTCCTTACGCTAAAGAGGTTTCATTAATTAATTACTTTTAAGTTTATAAATATCTTCTTCGGAATATAATTACGCGTGGCATCTTATCCGTTTTGATTGGTCCTGGTAGGACCAAACCCCACCTATTCCTCCTCGGAATACGAGGTTATTGCACGTGCCTTCACATTCTTTGTCACCTGCATATCAAGTACATCAACGTAGTCCCTCCTCCCTCCCATTATGAGGAGGGAATTCAAAATGATTTTTTTCCAGCACTTCACTGAGCTTTGTAGTCCATTCGAAAATCATAAGACGTTATCACAAAGTCATCCAAAAGGGAATCCATTGGTCCAGGGTTGTAGGAGTGGTACAAGATTGTTTGTGTTCTACACACAAACCTGCTATCACAATCTTTGGAAGCCGTTTGTCTCAATTACCAATTTAAAGTTTGGCAGCCAGAAGCCCAAGTGTTCTTATTTTTCCAGAAACAAAATCAGTTTTCAGAAATAAGAATAAAACAGTTTTTTTTCCTTCACAAACAAAATAATTTATTATTTCTAAAAGTCATTCACAGATTCGCTTATGACTCTTAGATTTTAATTAACTAGGAAAGCTACTACCGAAACACCCTCCAAAACTACACAAAATACAAACAGGCAGCTGCATATTGTTCATACTGATTTCCATGTATGAATGTTTCTTTCTTTTATGAGAGAGATATTAACTGAAAAGAGCTTACATTTTGGAGAGAAGAAACAATGATGAAATGGATGAGATCACTATACAATGTACCATATACAGAAAATGGTGCTAGTTGGATGTTACATTTACCTAAGAATACTAACAACCTCTAACAATTAAACAAACCAGGAGGAGAAAACAAATTAATTCTAACAGGCAATCCCTATGTATCTAATCCTAAAAATCAATAATAATCTCCTCGTGAACATACATTCTCACCCAGTAGAAACTTTGTACGATGTTGGAAGAAACCCCTCCTTCCTGCTTATTTGTCAATCCTCAGGTTATGGCAAAGATGGCCAAGTTCAGGCCTCGCCTCCATCCATCTCTGAAACCCAACCACCTCTTCTGTAGATGTGGAGTATAGGTATGACCGAAATGTGATGAGAAAGAAGTACCGCCTGCAGTCAAAATGTCCACCCTTTAATTACAAACTAGACATACATGTTATATTAATGGTTACGCTCAGGCAATCAACTGGTTAACCACTTCGCCAAACGGCCTTAAGTTGAGAGCTGAACTAGCCAGCAATTTCACACAAGGGAAAGTTGGTTGACTAGTCATATTGATATGAACAAAAAGCCGTATCGTGAAATTTGGGGACTTTCACATCACTAGTTAAAAAAACAACTAGTGTTGTATATATAAGTCGGTTTGGAAAGCAAAACTAACCTCAACGCTTTAATACCCATATCCATGAGGTATGACCTATTCTCATCATCACAATTGGTGCACTTTTCGAGTCGCTTTTTATAGTACTGAATATCATCTCTCAAATGTCCAGCACCCGAACACCTATCGATGGAAGGAACATAAAAATCATACCAGCCATACTAAAATACAAATTATATCAGCCATGTTAAAAATAGTAAGTGCTGAAACTTGTTTCTACAAGAGTCGAGATATACACACCTTTCAATAACCATATCAACCTCTGATTTGCTCTTGGGACCATTTATGAGAACTCTAGTAAGGCTTAGTATGTCTCGATAATCATCCAGTTTGCGAACTCCATCAAGTAATGCCTGAGACAAGGGTGGCAAGCTGTCTTTGGGTGTTGGATAAAAACAGGGTGGACCCACCAATGATTCCGACCTGCCCGCGCTAAGCTTAAGACATGTAATGGCCATGGCATAAGCAACACCTCCAAATCCCGTATGTGACACAAAAAGATAGCTACCTGCAGATCTGTAGAAAGAAAGTGATGAGTTATGTATTATTACTTTGTAATAAATGAAAAGAATGAAGTCTGAACCATAATGATCTAAATTCACATGGTAATCCACCAAAATTCTAAAGAAGGATGGAAGCTAGCTACAACAAGGAAGAACATTATCTGCCACGTACTCATCTTTACAGTACTGAACAGCATCAATATCAGAAGCTAAAGGTTCTCTTTCTCTGGTTAATGGTATTCTCCTGTACACAAGATTGTACCCCTCATCCTTCAGACCAGCATAGACTTCTGCAGGTGTCTTCACGTCATCTACTAATATATTCTCCCAGAACCCTATGACACTGGAATGGTTCAGTGCTGGATTATACTCTTCACGGTGCAAAAGCATTCGACCACCAGAAATGGTGATCTCTGCTAAAATATCTTCTTTCAGCCGTGCCTCCATATGCTCCACCTACATAAACATAAGAAGACACGAAATGACATATAGTTGCACATGTTGATACTTTTTACACAGACAACTAACTATATGTGCACAATGCCTCACCACTTGGCCGGTAATTCCAACATGTTTCAGTGTATCAACAGGTTGATTAATTGCCCTGAGGACAAATGGAGTGCCATTGATGTAAACAACTGCTTCTTCTCTTACATCAGTTAACACTACTTTTTGATGGTTATTTTCCGCAGCAGTAGCAGTCTTACCATCTAAATATGATAACATTTCTTTAGCACCAGCAATTGTTGGTGTCGCCATGCTATAGACAGAATAGCCGTCCACCTAAAAAGAAGAGTGGTTTTATATACATACAAAAAGCATCAGATTTATAAATCATTATGTCTCAAAAAATTACTGTTACCCAAATACCCAATAGGTGATGAGTATAAATTAATACATTTATTGTGTGGTTTAGGCAACTAATTGCCACAAACATTGGAATCCAAGTAAGCTATTAGTAGCTATGTGTATTATCCTACCCTAGATTTTCAACAATTCCATTTTTGTTTGTGCTCTCTAGTTACTATGTGAGTGAATATTTTGATTTTATGATGACATGCATACCTTGTGAACATGTGGTGCACCATGGATTTGTATCTGGCTGGAAGTTCTTTGACCAGGAAAAAAGTACATCTTAAGTATGGTACCTTTCCCTAAAACAGAACCATTACGAGCCTGGACGATGGCTTCCATCACTGCGTCGCCACCCTGAGACTCATGTGGTGCTCTTAACTCCTCCTGAACAACAAAATCAAATCATCAGACAATCTTAAATAAAAACCAATGTCAAAGTACATAAATAGTCAGGCCATTCTAACACCACAACCCAAGCAAGGAAAACACAGTTATTAGCAACGGGCTCGGATTAAATTACAGCTTGGGGTTGCCTGGAGGATCAAGTGCACATTTCAGGGTGTAGCTTAGTGGGAGGACTAAGTACATGTGTGGGGAGCTAATGAAAGATTCCACAGGTACGAAATAAATTGAAATGATAGAAGAGTCGGAAAGAGAAGGAGTTACAGGAACGGTGAAAAATCTCCCTGGCCGCAACCTTATGCTCCATTTCATAGCTTGAACCTCTGGTCTTTGATGCAACCACGTCTTAAATGTCATCATAGTCTCTCCTTGTCCACAGTAACCATCAAAAGCCTCACTTCCAAGGTACGCAGAAAATGCAATTAGTCGGAAGTAGCGTTCCAAGTATTCAGCACCACGATTCAGTGCAACCCTCCTAACCCTTGGTTCTACATGCTGTTGATTGAAGACCTTCTTATATTGTAAAACAGCTCGACGTATGTTCTGTAGAGCTGAGCATCTGTCAATCACAGCATCCAAAGCTTCACGGCACTCCAATCCATTATCGAATAGTGTTGTTATCTTCCTTAGCAGCAAGATATCATTTATGCCAAAAGCAGATTTCGGACTTTTCGGCTCTTTTACAGTTCCCACTGGTTTCTTTGTTCTAGATGTAGATACAGAACCGTTATTGCTTCCAGACTCTTCCCCACTCGAGGAACCACTGTCCACTTCTTCATAGGTCGTTTCTTCAAGTTGTTGCACTCTAATAGGTCTTCCATGATCTATTCGAAGCTTAAGAAGACAAGCAATCACAGTACCCGTGGTTGTCCTTCCTCTACCCATCTGTGAACAAATATAACAACTACACTTTTTACATGGTGGTTTCGTTGTAAAGTTCTCTAGTTATGCCTAATTAATTACAACAATATATTCATAGTGAGTGCGACCGAATCAATATCAATGCAGTGCATACAGCATAAAAAATAATTTAAATACCTGGCAATTGAAAACAAAAGCAGTATCCTTCGAGGCAGAGGCAATATTTGTCACCAATGTGTCAAAATCTGAGCTTTTAGGAGCTTTACCATCAGTGATTGGCACACGTGCATACCTAATTGGGAGACCCTCACTCTCCAAGCATTTGTAAACTTCAAGAGGGGTCTGAATTGCTTCGATATTAACGTGTTCCCAAGCATCAAATATTTGGCCATCATCCGTTTCATGAATGACCATTATAGCACCTCCATAGCGTTCTGCCTCCCGCAGAATGTCCTCTTTCAATCGAGCTTCCATCCTCTCCACTCTTTCACGATCTATTCCCTGAGATACCATTATATTTATATATACTTTCTATATTCAACAGCACTTGAAAGAACATAATCAGTTATATTTTTAAAACACCATTGGAAGTTAGAACTCGATAATAGATGTCCCCACCGAAAGAGGATGTATATAGTGGCATAGACCTTTTCTTACCAAACATAATGAAAAAGGGTAGCGCATAAGCAAAGAAGCTAAGAAACAAAGCAATATATTTTTAACTAACTGCAAAAGTAGTACTCGGTTTTCTCCTAAATTTTATGTATTCACTAACAAATTTATACCATGGACTGAAAAGAAAAAATCTGGACAGTTTTGTGACATACTTTCCTCGTGTTGTTTTTGGATTCGTTAAGCAGTGATATCACATTATACTAGAGGATGGCATGTCAAAAAATTATTGTGAACCAGAGAGGCTTTCGGAAGAAATTCTATCTTTGTAGTTAACCTAGAGGTAAGAGGATGGGAGGGGATCCTAATCCATGTTTTGAGGAATCTGGTCTAGTTACAAACTACGTATCGTATACTCAATTACCGGGAAAGGCAGTTATGTTCTGGAATACTTAGAAATCAGAAAGTTAGAGACATGTACAGATGTATACCGTGTATTCAAGCATATTCTTATAGGGTCTTTCCACCTCACGAAGAACAAACGGCTTCCCATTGATATAGATAACAGGCTCTTCTCTCATATTATGCCAAAAGACTGGGCGGCCATCTTTTGAACTACCAATTCTCTGCACAACAGCTCGAATACCATCAACAGTTGGGTTCGCAACACCATAAACAGGAAATCCCGGAACTTCCCTAAAATTAGGTGCACCCTCCACTCTCTCTGGTAAACTTGTATTGTGACAACCAGGACAGTGATCACTTTTCAGAACCGTTTGGCTTCCAAGAACTTCACCACTCCTCCTTGCAGCAACTATACCCATTTCATGAGGGCGGCCATCTGCAGATTCAGCGATTTTCATCATAGAAGGTTTCATGCTTGCATAACCAAGTGCACCCATTGGGTCTCTCCTCAGCAATCTGTAACCACATCAGCAAAGATCTTAGTTATCATATAGATATTTAATTGTAATGCTTTCCAGCAGTGAACATACATAAGGCATTTGGAAGAGAAAAAGTAATAAAATGTTGATAACAGATATCTGCGTATTTACCTGCGAAGTATGCTATAAAGTTCTGGCCTAGCTCTCATCCAGTCAGAGAAACTACTTTGACCAGCTGAACTAGGATGAAGGGCTGCTCTCTCTGTATGAATATATACAGCAAAACAGATGAGGAAGTAATAACGCTCCAAGTACTCCATAAAGAAAGAAAGTGATGCCTCCCTCTTCATTTCATCGGGTTGTCGTATAATACTATTGCGGTAAGTTGCAATTGCTTCTCTTAAGTTCTGTTGCATAATTGACGCCATTCACGATTTAAGAAAATATTTTAATTTCAAAAAAAAAAAAAAATCGTTGCTTAAGCAAACAAAAAGGTGAAAATTACAGTAAGAGATATACCTGCATGGAGGCACACTTGTCAATGACTTTATCCACTTGCCTTTTACCTTCCACTCCACCCTGCAAGCATTTAATTGGTAAATTATAAAACTGAACATCGGGCAAACAAAAATCGATGTAGAAAAATGGTAATAAAGGCAGGATTTGGTTACCTCTAAAACTCGAATCAGGCTTCTTATGACAGCATATTCACCTCTACGAATCGCATCCTCGGAATTTGGCAAGTTATCGGCGACGTCAGACCCAATGTCGAAAACTCTCCCTATTGAGTTTGTTCTTGGAATACCTACATGGTCACGGCCATTTATAAGACATAAAAACGCAGAAGCAAACAACTCAGTAGTCATTGTCTACGAGGTGCCATTCAAGAAACAAAACAGGCTGAGTATTGTAGATAACTCTTTGGAATTGGTTTTTAAAATTACTAACAAAAAGGTGGCACATATAGGTTAGGACAATGGTGTGAAGTACAGACTCAGATTGTTTAAAATTCTAGTGAGATAACATAAGCCATGCATGAGAATATAAGATAACAAGATATAACACTGTGTATAACAAAACATGAGAAAACAATGAATTACCAGAGGATCCAATCCGGTTAAGGTAAACCAAAGTAGCAATTACCAT
The DNA here is from genome assembly GCF_003573695.1 of Papaver somniferum. Lineage (NCBI taxonomy): Eukaryota > Viridiplantae > Streptophyta > Magnoliopsida > Ranunculales > Papaveraceae > Papaver > Papaver somniferum. Next base: position 12,997,639 of record NW_020622934.1, on the reverse strand, counting down.
CCCGGTTGTAGTTCGCCCCCGCCCCATTTGGCAGTTGAAAACTAATTCAGTCTTTAAATCTGCTTGTGATATTCGATGTACCTAAAAAATTGGGCCAACGGATATGTTCCATCAACTCTATATGTCCGTATAAGTCTAAGGCAGAGTTACAAACACTTCCAAATGATGTGAAGACTAACCAAAATGTCAAAATCCTGCTCCTTTGGTGACTTTTCATCTGTAATTGGAACTCGTTCGTAATCAACCAAGTACCCTTCTGCTTGAAGTTCTTCATAGACCTAAAGTATCACACAAGAAACATAATTCAAGAGGCTAACACTTAATCATGGATCTACAAGGATCTTCAAGTAATAGTATATATATATACCTCGAGAGGCGTCTTCACAGAATCATGTATAACTGGTTCCCATTGGTCCACCATCTGACCATCTGGCAGTTCATCAGTTACAAGGATCTTATTTCCATATCTGCTTAATCAAAATGAAGAGATGCTATATTAAAGGGCAAGATTAAAACCAGTGACAGAAATCGGATCCAGATAACAAAAATTAGTAAAACACAACTAAATGAAGTACCGTGCAGCTTCTTGCAGGATGTCGTCTTTCAAGCGAGCTTCCATTTGTTCAACCCTATCCCTATTAATTCCCTAATTGACATAATAGTCATTTTCAAGTTAACCACAACAATCCAAAGATAAAGGGGGGATAAATGACGCTGAAAGAAATAGCTAAGTGTATTCTAGTGATAGATTTGATAATAAAAGTACAGGATTAGCTCTTGAAAGGAAGAATAACAAACTAACCACCATAGCATAAACAAAATGATCACAGGAAATAACTGAAGTGACTATTATTGAACAACACCATTCAAACCTCGTAGTATATACAGATATTAAGCTAATAATTTTCTGCTTCCAAGACCTAATCTAACACAAGGCTACAGGGGACAATGGAGATCTCTAAAAGAGCAGATATGCTTGCCAGTTGAAATATGTAAAGAATCTTCATTTAAGTCAGTATTACAAACATACCGTATACTCAAGATTGGAGAAGGGTTTTTCAGCATCACGTAAAACAAATGGACGGCCATTGATGTAAACTACGGGCTCCTCGCGAAGGTTATGCCAGAGCACTTGTGTTTGCTTCCCTTTCTTTTGTGCTCCAATATGGTCAAGTACATGTCTGATACCGTCGACAGTTGGTATTGCGACACCATGGACACGTAATGCTTCTGCCTAATAAAAGACAGAAAAGAAGACATGCACAGATGGAAGAATTTAGTAAAACAGAGGCTTGTCAAACACGTGGAGAAGATCTAGAGAAGTAAAAAAAAATTGAATAAGAGAAATTCCATCATCGATACATTCACAGGTATAATCAAAAAATAAAGTGACAGATATACAGAGATGGTGTCTACCGCAGTAGCTTGAACGCACGTTCCATTGAAACTTAGTATATTTGACAGTTATACCTATTAACAGATATCAGTATCAGGTCATCGTAAAAGAAACGCTAACTTGTGCAGATAATGATACATCTTTACTAACACACTCCTGTAAATTCTAAGTCAATCACAATAGTTGTTTATAGATTCATGCAACATTTAGCAAAATCTTGGAACAAATTATTAACCCGTTCATGGTGGTGACAATAAATTGGATCTATCAAATTCTTTGGTACAGGAATGTCAGATTTAGCAAAAAACAAGTGGAAATAGATTAGACATGAAATCATCAAAAACAAAAGTAACATTTTTGGACAGTGGGCGAACCACCAATCAAAAAAGTTCAAAATTAAACGAAGCGAGGTGAGCTTGACGCCAGTTGTCAAACATGGTTCCAGAGGTTTCCTTATCAGAAAAGGAGACACGCAAATCTGTTCTGTGTGACGTAATTCTGCAGAGAGTTTGGATTGGCCAAATTTAGCCAGCTTTCTCCACTAAACCGTCAATCATTATGCATCGTCGTACAGGAAACCTTGTTTTTCCCCTTTTTCCTATCATTAAAAAGTTTCACAATTGTCTTGATTTGGAATGAGTTAATGATTTCTATATAATAACGAATGCTTAAGCTCGTAGGTGAATGCCAATATCGAATAACTAGTGCATGTCTCAACAAAAGACTTATAGGTCAACATGAAGTTTGAGATTACATCACCACTTATATTGATTACAGACTAGTGAATATAACACATTATGGATAAAACAACAGAGATGCAGATGACATCTTCCAAGCAATCTATCAGTTGCATTTGAATTGTCGGCTCACCACATGCAAAAGAACAGACACATAAACATCATAGTCAGTCACAATATCCCCTCATCTCCAAGCACACCACTCTTAAAGTGTTCTCCTCCATCTGAATTCGAACAGGATATCAAATTGTCCAAAAGAACCAAACAGCACGTTGTAACAAGAGTATACCCAGTTCTCAAAAAGCAGTTAGCAATCCTTTAGTAGTATTCAGCAATTAAACAATTTTTCAGTAATTAGGCAAAATGTATATAAATAATTGCAATTCAACAGCAGGACACTAACACAATACAGCGAACAAAAATAATTGGGCAATAATAATAATACCTGGCGGTAATTGGGAGCACCATCGACGTGAGGAGATAATCGTTTGTTTTGACATCCAGGGAAATGGTCACTCTTGAGTATGGAATTGGTACCTAATACAGATCCTCCTCTTTGTTTCATGACTTGTTCCATCTCCTTTGGCATCGACATCTCTTCTCCTTATTCTTCTTCACTTGTGCACACTACTGTCACTGTTCCTCACTCGTCCGATTCAAAAAAGAATACCGAAATTCAGAAACCGAGCTGGTTCCTGTTGTTATTACGTATATCCGCTTCTCCTTTGGAGTTGGGGGAGAAACAAAAGAAGAAAAAAAAGATGAATTCGATAAATAAGGAATGGAAGGATGAGATCAGAAGAAGAAGAAGATGAACCCTGAATTTCTAATCCACAGAGAGATGAGAAAGAAGAAGATGTTGGCGAAACAGAAAGTATTTCTGTTGAAGACAAGGAAACGAAATAATGGAATGAATGGGATTAGACTTTTATAGAGACGGGCAGAGAGAGACGGGAGAGAAAAAAGAGAAGATAAATGGGAAACGAAATGTGAAAGAAACAGGGAGGGACGGAGAGGTTGTTGATTTCTACAAGAGAAGTCTAATCTAATCTATTGGCTTTGCCTTTGTGTTTGATGGCATGACGATACGATGTGGGCTTTTTACTATAAAAATAACTTGTGTGTTTGGTGGGGTCTTCTTCCACCTCACATATATTCTTTACTTTAGAAACAAATAAAAAAAAGAATTCAAGTGTACAACGTGATAAGCGTTTGACCGGATAATGTTCATAGAGGGATTACTTATTGTACTACGAAAAAAATTGTGACAGTAATTAGCATTTTGTGTGTCTTATCTCTAATCTAATCTGATCGGATCGGATATTGTGCAGATGAAGAGGAGGCAGGTTAAGCTGCATTTTTGACAGATGAAGAGCCAACGAATGTCGGGCATCCCATTGGGAGCCAAGGAGAAGGACAAACAGAATTATGATGAATCGTGACAAAAATAATTACTGCTGCTACGAGAGAGGAGTCGTGGGGAAAGTGAGGAGTCAAGCAATAGGAGCCAATCACAGGGACACATTCGTATAGCCAACATCTCCCAGGTTCACTCTGATTGGGAACCCAGCATATTCTCTTTGGATAATCTTTCTCCTCCCTCCCCGCCCTGTTTGAGTTGTTTTTTCTATATTTATTTATTTTTGATATTTTTCCAAAATAACATCCAATTATCCAAAATAACACCCGAAAGTGTACCGCAATCTCTCCAAGACCTATGTCATGTTCTTCGTGCTTGTTCACGTGGAGAGTGCAACACAAAGAGTAAATAAACACTTCCGATAAAAAAACAAAAAAATAATTAAATCTCCTTTGAATAAAAGAAAAAAAAAGAAGAGGAAAAAGGTCATATTAGGTCATGTTCCTATAGGCATGCCAAAGCCGTGAGTTTGCCACTTTTGCACTCATTATGGGAATGGTGAAGTGGCAAACATGCCTCGCAAAGTGGCTTTGTCAGGCAAGGTCGAGTCTCGTCTGCTCGGTGTAATATGGATCGGACGGTCAAGATTATACCACTAGCGGTGTAAACTCGACCTCTCACTGCATCTCATCCAACGGTCATCAATTGATCGCCCTATAAATACAATATCAAATTTTATTTCAACTCACTTCTACAATCTTCATTCTTTCACTCTACGAATCTAATATGGCTGTTCGAGATCGCAAATTTAGCTTAGATGAATGCATTTCCCGGAATTATGTTCATGTTACAAAATAAATGGCCAATGGTGCACACCACCAACAAAATGCAAATACTTTGTGGCAAAACATATTTCAGAGATTTCAAGTAGAAACACTGAACCTCAATAAGCGAGATGCAAATACTTAGTGTCATTGCTTCGGAGTAGTCAGCAAGGATGTGATCTTGTTTGTTGTTGCGCTTATTGAAGGCAATCGAAACCGAGTAATGGTCAAAACGAATTTAATATGGAGCAAATGTGTCGGGTTGAATGGCGCAACATAATGGGAAAAGATTTTCAATTTGATAGTTGTTACCTTATCTTGAGGGTGTTGCCCAAATATGATGCATTTAGATTTTCAATTAGATTAGCATTTGTATGATGCATTTAAATATAATCAAGATTTAATGTTATTATATCAAAGTTTAACTTTAAGATATTAATATAAATTAGTGCATCTTTCATTAATCTAAATAATTTACATTAGTGTCTTTTTCATTAATCTAGATAATTTACATGAGTGCCTCTTTCATTAATCTAGATAATAAGATATAAACTAGACATAACTTACAATAAAGACTTCAAAAAAATAAAAATTTGGGACAATGTTCTTCATCTTGTTTATCTTCTTCATCTCACCAAACTTCCAATCAATGCGCTCATGAACGGAGTTTCCTTTATTTATCTTCTTCTTTGCCTTCAAACTTTCCTTGCCTTGAACTTTTCTTTGTCTTTTCTTAGTTGGAGGTTTGATTTGGTTAATATCCAAAACTTGTAGACTTCTTTGGTTTTTACCTATTTCTTTATAACCATCACATATCTTACTAACGGCGGCTTCAAACACCACTCCGTAAAAATCAATAAGTTGGGTAACCTAGTCAAGTTGGGGTTCAAACTTTGTCATTTTTTAAGAAAATATAGAATTTTTTTATGTAAAAAATTTGTTGTAATTTGTGTGTTTGAACGTCACATTTTTATGGCGGTGGAGAAAGATCCGTTGGAGGTATAAAATCTAAAGAGCGATAGAGACTTGGCCGCTTATCTCTTTTCCCATAATAGCGCGACCAGTTTGTCAGGCCAGTTGGCATGTCAAATGGGTGGGTTAGCCACCCCCCACAGGAACCAGACTAATAAAGAATTATGTTAAAAGATAGATTATCTATCTCAGCTGAGTCGGTCGAGATTTCTGAAATGGTTGAAACGAACTTTTTAGTCTCGGTGAGAAGAGACATATTGATAAGACTCGCCAAGATATTGCCGAGATGGACAATACCTTGTCGGTATGTACGAGTGGGTGAGTCGAGAGTAGGTTCGAACTAGTTTAAAATCCATAATACATACCTCAATTACGTAATCCAAATAACTTCTCACTAAGGATCCAAAATTTCGTTGAAAATCTCACTAAGATAAAATTGTCCCGTTTACGATCGAGATGATATCGAAATTCGAACCTCAAACTCAAAAGATAACAAATTTCTAATATCTATTGAAAAATGACATTAATATACGAGCTTTGTAATATCAATATTTTCAGGTTGGTAATTATTCCTCTCCTTTCATAACTCTCGTACACATGATATAAGCAGTCAAAGGGCTACAGAACTCTGCATTTTCTCAGAAAAGTCATTAGTTCTCCAGAAAGCAAAATGTTGCATAACGTCATTATAATTGTTCTAAAAAATTCAAAAGCTAGCTTTTCAAATATATAACATTAGTGCAGCAAATTACAAATGGACACAAGAGTTTTTACATATTCGTCGCACGATCTATTAATTATATTAGCGACATGAACCCCTCTATGAACTAACGTATCAGAGTAAATAAGGACCTCTGGAAAAAAAAATTAACTATAAAATGACATTTTATGAGGAATCTTATGTAGACAAATAATCTTCTCAACCTCATAATCTTCTGCAGAATCCTGGAATAACGATTCATTAATGAAAAATGAGAACATTTTAATAAGCCTTCTTCATTTGGTTGCAAAATGACCATTCTATTATAAAAAATTTAGCTCCAGATAGTCGATGTGTGCATTTGCATTTAAAATCCTATTAAAATTAACCTTTCATCTATTGCCAGCAGCAAAATCAGACATACATCGGCTCTTATCCATACTCAGTTTATATATGTTAGGGTGTTTCCATTTTAATCATCATTTGTTGGCCTAACAGTCATGCTAGAATCTAAATTACTTTCGTTCTTTATTTTAAAATTTCCATATTACTTTCAGTTATTATAATGTAAATTAGGAGTAGAAGTGGTTATGTCTAGAATGATATGTTTGTCTCTACAAGCCTTCTTTCTCTTTGGAATGTCAGAAATCTAGTTAGTACTACTTGTGACCATTGTTATACTTTTAACCCGAAGACCGCCATATTTTTCAGGTTTACGTAGTTTGCTCACTATGAGATTTAACACATCTTCAAATTTTTATTTTAGTTCCGTATTAGTTGAGAAACTGTTAATGGATGTTACCTTTTTAGTTTTAGATAAGTAGTTATATTATAAGTATTTTATTTTTATAAGTAGATACTTTTTTTTTTCGCTCAGATACCACAGATCAATTTTCAGACCCTAATATGATAGATAGAAAATAACTATGAGAGTAGAAAGACAAATTAAAAGATTACAATAGAAACGTTAGTTTTATTGCTTTAGATAATGAGTTTTACAATGTATTCCTTCAAGGTATTTTTCTACCCTAAGAATTATATATTTATGATATTATCCTCTCTTTTTTTCATTGTATTTCTCCCTGGGATAGAGGTCCATAAGCAATGTTTCTAGTGATGTATGGAGGGATTCGACCCAAGGGAAACGAGATATTACCATTAAATCCTGATATTGACAAAATAAAGAGAGTTTCAGTTTCATAGTCTTCGAATCCACAAGGAAAAACTATGGACAAAATGGAAATGAAAGTCATGAAGAGTGATCTGGCAGATATGTAAAAAAGAAGCATGATCTGGCTTCTCAGTAACTGATGCCGACGATGCCTCCGAGAAAGCTATGTACACCGAGATAAAAACCAACCTTTCATAGCAAAGCAACCAAGACTGAAGAAGGAGAGGTTCGGAAGGATGTCCGAAGAGAGGGGAGTAAGAATCATGTTGTTAAAGCACTTCTCAGTCGAACTAGCAAGTCTCAATCTTGTTTGTCAAGTTTAGTGGTGAAAACTATAAGTCTTGATTTCTAGTCTACTTACAGCTATGTCTCGGATTAGGATAAAATTTATAGTTGAGCTTTAGACTTCACGACGTTCATCGATTGAAGACGAAGATCTACTAAGGGGAGCCTAGAGGAACTTCATAAACAAAAGGTATGTGGAGACTTGAACTCATCTATCACTCAGAAGTCTATTCTATTCTATCTCTTATTGAGACTAAGTCGTATAGCTATATAAACTTTATATTATATACATTTGATATTTCGAGATGAGTTTAACTCTCTTATATCTTTCTCGAAATATGTGTTGGAAAGATTTTTGTTTTAACTACGTTCATCATTATTCTTGATGAAAATCAAAAGATGATCATGTGAAAATCGCCTTGTAACATCTTACATGATTTGTGTGAGACATTCATTTAATATAGACTCTGAATGTTTCGTATTGATCATTCGATCACTTGAAAATTGCTTATAAGCTAATAGTTTGTGTGAGACAGCTATTGTCGTCTTCTAAGAACGTTTCAATGATTGAAATTGGATTTTAGAAAAATTAGTCATTTTCTGGATAGAGCACAGTATGATACCCGTATGCAAACTGTTGTAAGAATGATTCAGGTCCGGGAACCAAGTATGCGTACCCGTATACGAGCAGTTTTAACTGTGAAAGTCCGGGAACTAAGTCTGCATACCCGTTTGTAAACTGTTTCACATGAATTCGATCTGGAATGACAGTATGCATACCCGTCTGCGAACTGTCGGAAAAGATCAAGTCCAGAACGACAATATGCGTATCCGTTTGCGAACTATCGGAAAGGATCAAGTCCGAAACTTAAGTTTGCGTACCCGTTTGCAAACTTATATGGTTAAGTTCTAAAATCGGTTAAGTATGATTACATACTCATGAACAAATACATTTATATATTAAGGAATACAATCCTTGCAAACCGTGGTTAAAGTGTTCATGAACTGATTCTTTTGAATCAATCCAATGTTGCTTCAATTGTGTCTTGTATACTTTTATGAGAATACGAACAATTAAACAACTCTATGAGTAATACAATTAGATTCATTTGATTATCATTTGATCTAGAAGTTTTAAGATGAACATGGTTAATAAAAAAGTGTTCATATGGCTAACTTCGGTTAACTGTTATTGAGCCAACTCAATATACACGTTTAGGTACGGTTACCTATATCTAAATAAATGTATATTTCATTTTTGTGTAACAAGCTAAGATCATCCAACAGTAGAAAGATATTAGCTTGAATCTTAAATCAGGATTTCATCTAACGGTGAATATTTAATGCTTTGTTCCAAAGTTATCAAACCCTGATTTGAAGTCTATATAAGGGAGAACTCTAGTAACTGGGAAACCTAATCCCCACACCTCTTGTATGATACTAGTTGAGACTAGAGTCGATTCTCCTTTAACCTAGATTTTTCCTAAAACCATTATAGGTTAACGACTTAAAGACTTCATTGGGATTCTAAAGCCAGACCCAACTATTTTATCTGTATTTGCATGTTCTGATCTTACTTGTTCTATCGTATTGAGTACTATCTTCTCTAATATTTGCTCGAGATTTATCTCCGATAGGTAAGATATAAAAAGTAATCACAAAGCTCTTCGTCTCAATCTTTGTGATTCCACAATAACTTGTTCTACTACCATATAGTTAAGTTATTGTGAGGTGATTGATATTTCTAGGCTGTTCTTCGGAAATATAAGACAAGACTATCAATTGGTTCCTGTGAACCTTTATTTATCAAAAGACAAAACAAACTTCTTAGGTATTTGTGTTGGTGACAGATTTATCTATCAGAATAGACTTTTCTGTGGGAGACAACTTTGTTTATCAAGTCTTCGACTTTGGTTGTAGCAACTCTTAGTTTTGGGTGAGATCAGCTAAGGGAATAAAGTGCATAGAGTCCTGATGGGATTCAGAGGTGTAAAGAACGAGACTGTACCTTAGTCAGTGTGATATTGGTTAGAGCTCAACTACATTTCAGTCCGAAGTTAACTTGTAGTAGGCTAGAGTCTGTAGCGGCTTAATACAGTGTGGTGTTCAAATATGGATTAGGTCCCAGGGGTTTTCTGTATTTGCGGTTTCCTTGTGAAAAAAACTTATGGTGTCTGTGTTATTTCTTTTTCGCATTATATTTTCTATATAATTGAAATATCATAGGTTGTGCGTAATTGGATTGAAATTGATTGACACTTGAACATTGGTCTTTGGTACCGTTCAAGTTGTTTCTCATAATAATCAGGCTCGCGGATTTCTATCTGTTTGACTTGTTGATTACATTGAGAAACTAAAATATAACTCTAGGATATATTTCCTTGATTGAGTATGACTGTCTAGTTGATATGTTGGAGTTAGTCTATACAGATTTTCAATTGGTATCAGAGCAGGAAAACGCGATAAACGAATAAGTTTGTGTTTGTTTGATCCTATAGACTGTCCCTATGGGAAATCACTTTGAGAAACTTGTTTAGTGCATCTGTAACGCATACCAGAAATCGTCAAAGATTGTTCAGAGATTATTCTCCTCAATACCTCTGGTCTCTCAAGATAATCTCATATCATCTAACATATTAGTAATCTTTGATGATGGAAAACAATCTAAAGGAAAAATTAAAGATTCCTTTAAAAAGGTTCGTTGCAGGAAACGTGTGAATAAAAGCTCAAGGATATGAAACCTCTCTAGAATGCTTATCAATATTTTTGAGGAATACTATCGTGATGGATCAACTGACAAATTTATGGATTTTGAAAACAATTTTCAAATCTCTGGAACGACTAATTTGATCGAGTAAAAGATTTGTACTGAATAAATTATGATTCTGTCATTCACGACGTACATTCTGGTTTTGGCAACGACTCAGTCAAAATCGATAAAAAGATTTTTACTGATGGTATTGCAAGTTCCAGTTGTTGGGAAAATCCTTTTTTTAATTAATCATGAGAAAAATGAGTCAAAATTTTCAAATAACGTTGAGTATCATCATTACTTTGATTATGCTTCTGGTACATTTCACAAATATCAACTGGAGAAGGTGCGTGAGGATTCCTCTGCCCACCTAGCCTCTTGGTAACAAGACTGACTTCACCCATTTGTATATAACTTCAAATGGGGAAAGTAACGGTTTGATTTATTTTGTGTCTTTGTATTATTGGTTAGTCTAGACTCTGAAATTTATTTTTTCTTAAAGAAAAACTTGTTTGACATAATTTTTCTGTCCACTTGAGCATAAATTATGCTTTGTAGTTTTGTATTACAATTTTTTTATAACACTATTTAACCCTTGTCAGTGTGCGAACCTCTTGGTTCTAGATTTAGAAATGGAATCTCCACGGTCAAAAGAATCAAGGATATCAGTGATACCTTTTATGATGGAGTCTTTCAAAGGTATGAAGTTATCAAAGAAAATTGATTTTTATTATGTCTAGGAAACTTCTTATGAGAATTTATTCTTGTGTTTTAAGAAGGATAATTAGGGTTTGGAATATCAAATATTGTGATTACACATAGTTATTGCCAACGATTTTCATCTTGCAATGTTTTAGATTTATTTATTTAAATTCTAAGTTATTTGGAAGATGATTTTGCAATATTGATCTTTATTGGTTTTATATATTGCAAAAAAAAATGTTATGGTATATGTGTGTTTACGTCCATGAACTATGATTGTCCGATATATGTCAAAAGTTAAGTCTATTATGTCATTATGCAAATATTGATAAAAGATCGATAGATGAACTTTTGTATATTCCGCAGTATTGACCTTTCACGGATCCACTTCTATGTGAAAGTACTGTATGGCTCCATAAGTTTTCTTATGTTGAGCATTTCCGATTAAATTAATCATTGAGGTTCCTTTGTGGTTAATTTAATTGAGTTTTCTAGATACAAATTCATGTTTCATGTGATTTGTTAATGTCCAAAGAAATCCTTCTTTTCTTGTAAAAGTAAGGTCGGTCTTGTTGTTTTTTCGGGAATGATATTTTATGGGGGACAGTTCTTAATTGAACTTGTGCTTTATTGCCAAATCTTTGTGGGGAGTCGGGGCTGTGGAATATTGTAGGAGTTATCTTGTATCTTTATAAACTCCTTGATGAATACACTAAGTTTCGACTATTGATGTATTTTCAAAAGTTGTTGTAGATTATGGTAAAAGGGGTTCTTTTCGAACTTGTGAAGGTAACTCTTTTTTTTTTAGATTTAATAAAAATAAAGCAAATTAATTTTCAAAGAGTGATGTCAAGATTTAAAATGGACTAAGGCTCCGGATTCACTATTACTTCAAGTTGATTGGTTACAAAAATATTTCATAATTATTATCTAGCTCTTTTTCCATTAAATCACTTATTAATCTATAAGGTGTCCAAATATTAAATTGTAATCCTTAAGCATGATTTATCAAAGAATTAATTCTAAGCATAAAACATCAAACTGATTCACAACTAATTAAGAAAACCATTTTAATCTCTTTTTTTTATTGATCCAAGTGAATTATATAAAATAAATAATTAAGAAATTATAAAAAGAATTTACCAATCAAACATGAGTGAATAGCTCCTCCGTCGCCTCAGTCACCAGGTATTTTAGCCGCTCATCATGTTGGAAAACCTCTCAAAATATTTCATTGATGCTCAAAAGTGTTTTACAATGAAGAGAAAGACAAGAAAATGATATAAAACAGGATTCTGCGACCCACAGAAGGCGTCCAGAATCAACGACAAAGCTGAAGTGCTGTTGTCGTTGGGAAACTACGACCCACAGCTGACAGTCGATGTCAATTTTGATAAACGACTGTCCCTGAGGGTATTATGTTCTTCGTGTTCTTCCTTGCACCAGCAACAAGCTTCTCTTCTCTGCGTGATTTTCTTTTGATTCTCTCGACTCCTAAACTTTCCCCAAGACTCTCCAAACTTCGCTAGCTTCAATTTTACGTGTATTTATAGTGAATTGAGGCCAAAAATCCGACCATCGATTGTGTATATACTCTCTTTAATTCGAATATTCCTTGCTGCCCATAATAACGATAATTTCCATTTTTAAGCCCATGCACGCGTTAGATTTGATCCTGCACGCTCTAGTTAGCCTTGTCCACGTCTCAACACTCTTCCAACGCTAGTAGAACTCCTCCATGCACACAAGAACTTCAATTTTGCTCGTGTTACAGTACACGTGCTCTGTTTTGGGTGTGTGAATCATCACGCGTTTTCCAGCCAATTCCGATCGAACCCACTGCCCAAAATGTGTTCCTTAACCTATATCACATCTCTCTATCAAATTTCAGTCATTGAATCGACCCGTAACCCCTTCATTTTTGTGATCAAACTTCTGCCAGTTGAGAATTTCATTTCCCGCCAAAACAGTTTTCAAACGAAGAAGAAAGGGTGTCCCCCCATCCTGAACTGGGGTGCGAATAGCAGCTGCCTTGAGGGTGACCTGGGGTGCCCCTTAGTAATTAGGTTACCCCTTATCCAAAAGCGAGAGTCCGAATAACACTTGTCCTCCGGGTGCCAAAATCAACTTTTCGAGCCGAATTTTCCAAAAATGTTTATTTCCTAAAAATACATAAAAACACAATATTAGTACAAAAATAGAGTTCCAACAATACGGACATTGAGGAAAAATTAGACACAAAAATGTGTCTATCAACTATATGAAATCATCGAAACAAAGTTGATATGTTCTCTTTTAGTTATGAATAATCTCTTTGAGAATTTCATTATGATCCCGCTAGTTTTCGTACTTTTGCAAATTTATATTGACAAAAAGGGGGAGAATTATTTTGTAGTTCACACTACATACATATGGTTTACGGATCATTATGTAAGGGAGAGTGGTTTCCATTGTGAGATGAAGTATTGACTAAGGGGGAGTGATACATATCACCATGGTATTATTTTCAAAGTTGTGATACAATTGAATTTTGATGCTGTGTAATAATACTATGACACTGTATAACAATAATTGAGAACATCTGTTATATTATTGTTAATGGCAATGGATATTCAACAACTATGATGCTGAGTTGAACACGTTCAGAATCACTGAAGTACTTGGAGTAACAAAGAATTCAAGGAATGTTCAAGATCCAAGGAAATCAAGCATTTGGAATGAGAAGCTAAAAAATTTATTTACTTTGTATCCATATGTATTGATAGTTTTGTCACTAAAATTGACAAAGGGGGAGACTGTTAGAGCACTGCTCGGTCGAACTCGCAATCATTGTTATCTCAAGCTTGTTTGTCAAGTTTAGTTGTCAAAACTATAAGTCTTGATTTCTAGTCTACTTATAGCTATGTCTCGGATTAGGATAGAATGTGTAGTTGAACTTTAAACTTCACGACGTTGACCGATTGAAGCTATTAACGGGAGCTTGGAGGAACTTCATCAACAAAAAGTATGTGGAGACTTGAACTCATCTATCACCCAGAAGTCTATTCTATTCTATCTCCTATTGAGACTAAGTCGTATATCTATATAGACTTTACATTATACACATTTGATATTTCTAGATGAGTTTAACTCGCTTATATATTTCTCGAAATATGTGTTGGAAAGATTTTTTCTTTAACTACGTTCATCATTATTCTTGACGAAAGTCAAAAGATGATCATGTGAAAATTGACTTGTAACATCTTACATGATTTCTGTGACATAATTATTTGATGTAGAATCGGATTGTTTCGTATTGATCATTCGATCACTTGAAAATTTCTTATAAGATAATAGTTTGTGTGAGACAGCTAATGTCGTCTTATAATAATATTTCAATGATTGGAATGGGAGTTTAGAACAATTAATCATTGTCTGGATATAGCACAGTATGCATACTCGTATGCAAACTGTTGTAAGAATGATTCAGGTCCGGGAACAAAGTATGCATACCCGCATGTGAACGGTTTTAATTGTGAAAGTCCAGGAACTAAGTTTGCGTACCCGTTTGAAAATTGTTTCACCTGAATTCGATCTGGAATGACAGTATGCGTAACCATTTGCGAACTGTCAGAAAAGATCAAGTCCGGAACGACAGTATGCGTACCCATTTGCGAACTGTAAGAAAGGATCAAGTTCGGAACTTAAGTATGCGTGCCCGTTTGCAAACTTAGGTGGTTAAGTTCTAAAATTGGTTAAGTATGATTACATACTTATGAACAAATACATTTATATATTAAGGAATGCAATCCTTGCAAATCGTGGCTAAAGTGTTCATGAACTGATTCTTTTGAATCAATCCGATTTTTCTTTAATTATATACTTCTATGAGAATATAAGCAATTGAACAACTCTATAAGTAACACAATTAGATTCATTTGATTAACATTTGATCTAGAAGTGTTAAGATGAACATGGTTAGTAAAAAACTGTTCATATGGCTAACTTCGGTTAGCTGTTATTGAGCCAACTCAATATACACGTTTAGGTACGGTTACCCATATATAAATGAAGGTATATTTCATTTGCGTGTAACCATCTAACGGTGGAAAGATATTAGCTTGAATCTTAAATCAGGATTTCATCTAACGGTGAATATTGATTGCTTTGTTCCAAAGTTATCAAACCCTAATTTGAAGACTATATAAGGGAGAACTCTAGCAACTGGGAAACCTAACCCCCACACCTCCTGTGTGATACTAGTTGAGACTAGAGTCTATTCTTCTTTTAACCTAGGTTTTTCTTAACCATTATAGGTTAACGACTTAAAGACTTCATTGGGATTCTGAAGCCATATCCAACTATTTTTTTCTGTACTTGAGTATTCTGATCTCACTTGTTCTGTCGTATTGAGTATTATCTTCTCTAAGATTTGCTCGAGATTTATCTCCGATAGGTAAGATATAAAAAGTAATCACAAAGATCTTCGTCTCATTCTTTGTGATTCTACAATAACTTGTTCTACTACCATATAGTTAAGTTATTGTGAGGTGATTGATATTTCTAGGTTGTTCTTCGGGAATATAAGACCGGATTATCAATTGGTTCATGTTCACCTTGATTTACCAAAAGACAGAACAAACAAAATAGGTATTTCTGTGGGAGACAGATTGATCTATCAGAATAGACTTTTCTGTGGGAGACAGATTTGTTTATAAAGTCTTCGAATTTGGGTCGTATCAACTTTTAGTTGTGGGTGAGATCATCTAAGGGAATCAAGTGCGCAGAGTCTTGCTGGGATTCAGAGTTATAAGGAACGTGACTGTACCTTAATCAATGTGAAATTGGTTAAGGCTCAACTACATTCCAGTCTGAAGTTAACTTGTAGTAGGCTAGAGTCTGTAGCGGCTTAATACAGTGTGGTGTTCAAATATGGACTAGGTCCCGGGGGTTTTCTGCATTTGCAGTTTCCTCGTTAACAAAACTCCTGGTGTCTGTGTTATTTATTTTCCGCATTATATTTTCCATATAATTTAAATATCACAGGTTGTGCGTAGTTCAGTCATCTGGTAAATCCAACCTTTTGTTGTTGATTAAAATTGATTGACACTTGAACATTGGTTTTTGGTGTCGTTCAAGTTGTTTCTCATAATAATCAGGATCACAGACTCTATCTGTTTGATTTGCTGATTACATTGAAAAACAGAGATATAACTCTTGGATATATTTTCTTAGTTGAGTCTGACTGTCTAGTTGATTCTAACGGAATTATATTGGAGTTAGTCCATATAGATTGGCTAAAGAAATATTGGGTGTGGTTATAAGACCCCCGCTTTTTCACATATAGTGGAAAGCAAAAATAACACTTATTGTGAGAAATATAAGACTGATAGACACTCTAAGGATAATGCTGGAAATTGTATCCGGAGTTAAAACCAGCATGGTGGAAAGATCGCAAATATGCTACCACAACCATCTGCATCGAAGAAAAAGATGAGGTAATCGACAGATAGTCAGAACATAATGGCGAAGCTGCAATGATGACAAGTAAAGGATTAGTAGTTGCGATACAATAAAAAACAATCAGTCCAACTACGACGATACCAGATTCTACTAAGGAAGTTTTTTTTTTTTGGGGGGGGGGGTATACGCCGAAATTGAAAAGACATCAATACTCAATCTCATTGATACAATGAAACTTGATATGGGAACAACTCGTGAAGAAGTTAAGGTTGAAGACCAAACCACACCCTAAACCATACCCGTAAAGGCGGTTAAAGAAAGATATAGAGTAGCGAGTCAATACTGAGTGCAACTTTGAATTCTCTATTGGCGGAAAATTCATAAACCATGTAACATGTGATGTTGTTTCATTAGATGCTTGGCATGTTATATTTGGTAGTGCTTACCTATACAACATGGATGCAATGTTCTTCCGACGATAAAATATCTGGAGGCTGGTTAATGATGGAAAATGGTTCCGCATTCTAGCTTCTAAAGTGAAGAAGAAACTCCAACTCTTAAATACTCAGCAAACCAAACATTTGGTAATTTTGTCAGAAGTCTGCATTACTTGTGGTTCGACAAGTTGAAGACAAACAAGATGAACATAAGAAAGCATACAATTATGAGTGCACTAAAACATTAAAAAAATATTTACAATATTTGTTGAAAGGTTTTGAAGACATAATGCAAGATCCTAAGAAATTACCACCAAAACGCCAAGTGGAACATGAGTCCAGTTGCAACCATATGCTCATGTACCGAATGTTGGACTTTATAGACACTCTATTATGGAGTCGGTTGAAGTTAAAAGACAGGTACAAGAGCTCTTAGATAAAGGATTTATTAGGCCAAGTTCATGACCAGATGGGTCCCTAATTATTGTGGTGCCAAAGAAAGATGGATATTGGCGCATGTATATTGACTATCGAGCACTCAATATAATCAATATTAAGAGTAGATACCCCCTGCCACGTATCGATGACTTGTACGATCAAATAAATTATGTTAAATATTATAAAAATATGGATTGATATCTGAATATCATCAAGTTAGCATGAGAGAGGAAGATGTTTGGAAGACTGTGTTTAAAACTAAACAAGAAATTTTTGAGTGGTTACTTATGCCTTTTGGGTTAACAAACGCTTCGACTACTTTCATGCAACTAATCAATGAAGTGCTAAGACCGGTATTAGATAAGTTTGCAATGGTATTCCTAGAAAACATATTGGTATACAGTCCAACATAGAAAGAACACTTGTTACACCTGAACATACCGTCTTACAACTGCTCCAATCTGCATAGTTTAAGTTGAATATAAAGAAGTGTGAATATTTCAAGAAGTCGGTGCATTATTTAGGGCGTAAATATAATTGGCCACGGAGGATTCAAGTAAGGAGCATGTGGTATGGGATTGGTTACCACCAACAACGCAAACGTAGTTGCGTAGTTTCATTAGAGCAACACAATACTTGAGAAAATTCATCAAAAACTACTCAGGTATAGTCACACCGTTATTACTAATTTTGTCAAATGATCGGGCTATTATATGGGGATTTCCAGAGAAAGAAGTGCTCAAGGAGTTGAAAGAGAAGGTATGTCAAGCACTATTCCTCACACTCCCAGACATACGCATGCCATTTTAGGTGGAAATTGATGCATCAACATATGTTATGGGAGTTATTATACTACAAGGAGGTAAGCCAATATGTTATCATTCTAAATTATTCTCCGGTGCGGTTCTAAATTATCTGACCTATGACAAAGAGTTGTACGAAATAGTTCAATCTATCAAAAAGTAGCGACTCTATTTGCGGGAAAAAAACAGTTATTCATACGGACCATGAATCTTTGAAGCATCTTCATACACAACTCAAGCTACAACAAACAAGGCACTTCAAGTGGATGGGTTATCTACAACTATATATGTTGTTGATTAAGTATAAGAAGGGATTGACAAACATACCAGCTGACTTCCTCTATAGACTCATGTCCAATATAGTTGTTGTTATGATGCAAATGCAACCATCCGGGATAGAGTCATACAAAGAAAACTACATGAAAGAGGCTGAGTTCCAGGAATTCCTAATGACTAAAGGTGGAAGTTAAATTGAAAATCATGGCTACCATGTGGAGGATGGGCAGTTGTACAAAAAAAACAAGCTGTGTATCCCAAAAGATCATCGACTCTCATTAATCCGAGAAGCACACACCTCACTGGTAGCATAACATTTGGCGTCAAATGGCACTTGAAAATCTTAGACGCCATGTCAATATGGACAAGTATGACTGCTGATACAAAAATATTTTTCAAAGGATACAAAATATACTGCACAAGCAAGCCCAGTAACTTGAAACTCGTACTTTACACCTATTTTCTAGTTCCAACCAGACTGTAGGAAAGCATTTCAATGGATTTCATTGGTGTCTTAACAACTATGAAAAAGGCTAATGATCATATTTTTGTCATAGTGGATCGTCTCAGCAAAATGACAGTTATGATTCCTCTGATGGTCTCTATATACATTTGGTAAATAGAATTTATTTATAAGATCTTAGGTGTGAATCTATAAATATCCCTAGAAAAAGAATATCCACGTATATGGAGACCAAGAAACAAGAACCAAATCTCTTTTTCCAGTAACAAGTACCGGGTAGAGCAGAGATAAACCGCGTAACGATCTTATCTCCAAAAGTGCGACAAAAGTTTTTACACCGGCCGTCATCCTGCCTAGACGCAACTTACCTGGAGGCAAGAGTAATCCTTAACACATTCTGTGTCATGTTATGATGAACAGGGAGTTAGCACGCCGCTCTAGTTGGGTTTACATATTCACGACCGTTAGAGTAGCATATTCACTTTATCCCTGCCCAGAAGACAGAGCAAGTCTGCCAACTGGTGGTATAACAAGTTCGCATGCTGAGGGTATAACCATCGAAAGAGTTGACCCTGGCGAATGGCCCGTACACATGAACAAGAGTCCATGGATACGGCTTACCACCCAAAAGGGAATATCGCCAGATACTACTAACAACGGTGTTAACGCTCAACATTGTTGGGTAATCGAGTCTGGTTGTTGGATTACCTTTGAAGACCATCGATACTTATTGTTGATAAAATACATTATGGTAAGTTAGGAAAACACATCTAGTCGGTAATCTATTGCATAGATCGGACACTACAACCAGTTCATAAAGAATCAACAAAGATATTTAAAACTCATCTGATCTTTGAAGGACATACCAAAGATTTATCGGGAATTGACCCAGATATTTAACGTAAAGAATAAGAATCAAACTCATTCATGTCCGTCAAGAACCAAACAAGATATTGAATTATAATAAAATGTACCCGATTATTGGTTATCTTCTAAGCTCATCCAAGAGAGACATGCACATATGTGAAGGATTTTCCAAAATTTGCTTAGTATGTGGAGTAGTTTTTCTTTCGTAGTGGGTTTTCTTTCCATAACATATGAATAATTATTGACTATTAGTCGCAGAGTTTAAAATTTATCGTATGGGTATCACATTGGGCATGGATATCTTGATCTTCACATACTTTTACTATGGCATAATAGAAATGAAAAATTATAGAATTGTTTATACTATATATATATATATATATAAAACTGATTTCGTGAATATACATTTTTGAATTTTAATACAATTTTAATTTCTACATCAATGATGTTTGTCTTCTATGCTAGCTAATAATTAGAGACATCGCTCACCGCAAGACGCATCTTATTTTACTGCTAGCACCTTTAGAAAATTCGCTTTCAAAATCCCTTTAAACAATATGGACAAAACTTTGACTTTTCTTTATTTAAGCAATCCACTTTCGTTAGTAAGCAGCGTCAAGCTCCACCAACTATAAACCACAATCCGTGATGTCCTGTGAGAATAAAAGGGTTGCATATGAGGTGAATTTAAAAGTTAGATTATTACAACTTCTAATACCAAGAGTACTAAAACAACAACATTTTTAATAAGGGGTACCAATTTACTTGGGAGTGTACCAAATTCCGTATAAGACAAAACATCATTTACATTTGGATTGATATATCCCCAAGCAAATTGGTTCCCCTCATTAGCATCCATGCATGCTGTGATAAAAAACCAAAACATGATTATTGAAATAAAACCAAACCTAAAGTCTTTTGAAACAATTGTTCAAAATGTGGAACACATGATACAACAATGGAAAAGTAAAATTTTGTCTTGGGCTAATTAATAAGCTAGTTCTTAACATATCCATCTTTTGAAGTCTCCCAATTTTACAATCGGGGTGTTTGGTTCTTCCAAAAAAGGATTACACATTAAAATAAAAATAAATTATTTGTCTCGCTTGAACTTCTTTGAATGCACAAATAGATTTTTGGTGAAAATGCAAGGGGTTTGAATCGAAAATTCTGGATTTTTAGTCTAGAATTTATGAAGGTTAATAAGATATTCTTAGAGATTATTATACCAACCGAATATGCTTTCTGAAAATTAGGAAGGAACAAAAATGCTTGGTTTGATGATACAACAATTAAGATGAATTATTGGTTGCATTCTTGGCAAGGGAAGATGATCAATCAAGCTGGTAGGAGCACACAATTTAGGATGTTGTTGGTACTATGTATAATTTTTAGATGGGATGTTTAAAGATGCCAAGTAAATCGATTCGGAAGTTGGAATCTTTGCAAAAAAATTATTAGTGGAACAAATCTAATTCTCAAGGTTGTAGAATTATTGGTTGGACAAAATTGTGTAAGCCGCAGAGATTGGGAGGATTAGGGTTTAAAAATCTGAAGTACTTCAATGAAGCTCTTTTAAAAAAGCTTGCTTGGAGGATGATCCATCAAAAAGATGCAAAATGGGTTCAATTGTTAGAAGCCAAGTATTTTTGTAATATATATCCTTTGTATGGGAGGATAAGAAAGAAAAGAACTTGGATATGGCAAGGCATTCAATTAGGTCTTTTTTGGGTTAAAAAGTTTCATATTTGGGAAGTTGGTGATGGGTCAAAAATTGAAATGAGTAATGGTCATTGGTTTGGGACTGGTCATCATCAACCTACTACTTCTCAGGAATCATCTCTGCAACCATCTAATTTTAAAGTTGTTGATCTTATAGATCATCAAAGTAGGTCTTGGAAGCAAGATGTGTTACAGCTGAATTTTAGTAATGACCAGATTTCTCAAATTATGGATATTAGCATCCCTCCTCAGCCGACAGTTGATATTTTAAGATGATTGATGGGCACCTAATATTGCATACATTCTTATCATTTTTTAGGTGTTTAGGGTATTTTGTTGCACTAATTGCTTGTAATTTTGCCAAACTATATACTATGTACTTCTTATTCGTTGCGAGTAAAATGTGTGGCAATTGACCTGATTTTTGTTAAAACCTACAATATTATTAGACCGCAAGTGCACAATATCAACAATGTAAACAGGACAAATACGGGTCGAACCCACATAGACTAGAGAAGTGCGAAATTGAATCTAAAGCCTAACTAATACTAATTTAAATAAGAAATCACAACAGGGGTTTGTGTGTCGGAAAGACAAGATGTTGGCAAGGATCAAAGTAGAAAAGTGAAATGGAAATATGGATGCAAGGAGAGTTGAAAACAGTCAACTAAGAGGCACTAGGGCAGTTGAGTCCACCACTTAACTTCTACTTAGAGATTCAGCAACATAAATTGTTCTTTTCCCTTATAACGGATCAGCGGTGAAGATACGAGTCTTTTGCCTTTCCAAAGGGGTTTCACAGATGGATAGTTTAATGTCAACAAAAGCATTAATCCCTAGTATTAGATGTCTTCTTACAACACAACTAATCAAAGATTAAAGATATCCATTAAACATAAGTTGATGTGACAATATACAGGTGTTCTAACAACCTAGGATACATGATATACTAGGTGAAAGTAGTACATTGCAGCTAAAAAGTTAAACATCTCTTAACTCAGTAAAGCACAACAAGAACAATAACGAAAACAAGAATCATCTAGTAGTAAGTTAAGGGCTTCATCTATGCCCTAGCTAAGAATTTAGAACATATTGAGAACAAGAGACAAATAGAATTCAAAAATAGATAATCTCATTGATGAAATTGAACTCTATTCTCTTTCATACTGATTTTTCAAGAACACTCAGCACCAAAGAAATTACTTAAGAGTATTTTAAACCACTCTCACTTCCTACCCAAATACATCATAACAGCCCCTATTTATACAAAGATTTCTCCCCCAATTTTTAATCCCTATTCTGATCAACAGAAACAATATTAAATTTTGGGGAGTTTGTTCTCGAAACTCACCACTTTGTAAGACTCATCATTCATGCACCGCCACTGCACTTATCTTCCTCCTTTTGACTGATGTTGTCGCTCTTTAAAATCAGACCTAACTGCCATTTGCTTAATCATCACTGCTATCCTATTTCCGTCGACTGCGTGTTGTTGTTGCTGATGTTTGCAGAGAGTAACAAAATCAAATCCCTAGCTTGTCCTATCTGTATGAGTCAAATCCTAGGGTTATGACTTAAAAGATAATAGAAAAGATAAGAAACTAGTCTTGACAGGGTAAAAGTGGTGATAGAGGTATGGGTTTGATAGATTTGACATGAAGCTTGTTATCGATGAGATTGGCAGAGTTAGGGTTGATGATTGAAGGGGGAGGGGGGGAGTGTGTTGTCGGGTGATTAGGAGAAAGTGAAATGGAAGATGGATTAAGGGCCTGTCTTTGGTATATGAGAATGGAACTTGGGCTAGGCTTCTTTTCTTTAACTCGCAAAATGGGTATAACTTGGATTATGGCCCGTTACTTCATTTCATGCTCAGATAATCCTTCTTCTTGAGCTTCTCATCCACTAGTAGATTTATTAGCTTCACAAGTCTGCTGGCACCCTGGCTGCCTTTTCCACTACATGCGTCTGCCTAACATCGACTTGGCATCTAGCTCGACAGGGCATTGTAGCTCCACTTCTTTCATAGCACATGCTTAGACCATTCTTTTCATTCCCCTAGTATTGCAAAACAAAAGTCAGGTCAATTGCCACACATTTTACTCGCAACGAATAAGAAGTACATAGTATATAGTTTGGCAAAATTACAAGCAATTAGTGCAACAAAATACCCTAAACACCTACAAAATGATAATAATGTATGCAATATTAGGTGCCCATCAAATACCCCCAAACCTGCCTTTTGCTCGTCCTCGAGTAAAACACAAAACCAAAAGAAAGGTCTACGACGCCAATGGCGCAGGCCAGAATATATCCTAAAAGTTCTTAGGACAAAATGTAAGCTCAGATTCCATGAAAGTGATACCTTCATTCAGCTTTAGCTCACAACAATTGGATATGTCAATCTAGCTTTCAAAGGTACACGTGAGACACACTGATTCCAGCACAAAAATCATTTTGAAATTCAAGAGTTCGACTAATTAACATGTGATCAAAGTGTAAGGTGTAATTCTATCGTGAACATGCATGGAAACTGATTTATCAACCTAAGTCATGACTGCCAATACTAAAAGATAGCTGAACCGATTCAAAGACAAGCTAGCTTTATGGGAGATGTGAATGTTCACCTAAAGTGTAGTTGATATTTCAGCTTACCCGTTTTGTACATCGATGGCATACACCCTACCTTGCTTATTACAAGATCATTTACAACATACAACAACACCGAACATTGACTACACATTTACATTGACTACTCTCTTAATTTGAGGCAAGAGAGGAACTTTAACTCTGAAACAGAACATAACAAACAATGGATACTTCATCTTTCTTTTTCTTTCTGATTTTTTTTTAGCTGAATTTTCAACTGACTTTGCAAAAATGGGAGATACAAACACATCATGACGCAACAACTTTACACGGAAAACAGAACAACACATTACATGACACTTTGTCAAGAGGTATCCCTTTTCGATGCACACAGTAACATTCAAAGGTCGCTTTTCATAACGTACACACCAACTACTATCCCAGCCGACCAAAGAACAAGCTAGTCAAGTCTCATCGGTATTCTAGATGAATGGAAGTCTACCGGATTACGCAAATCAGGCGCTATACATGCTTGACAGATAGTGCAAGTGCGTTTTCAGATCACATGTTCAAAAAGTTTCAAAAAAATGTAAATCGAACTCACATGTTGTAGTACTAGAATCAGAAAGATATCAAACTAGTACCTCATCATCTATATCAAGAACCCTAAGGTATCATACATGCAGGTATCACAATACAAGGTAAATGACCTCCATTTTTTATTTTTTTATTTTTTTCTAAGATGTTATCAATTCACAAGATTCAAACATACCAAATTTCTACAAAGATCATGTGATATCTACTTGTATACTGGACTTAGGGGCAAGTGTTTACCTACTCCCATATTCGGTGTATGTGCAGTTGGGTCTTGGAGAGTTAAAACCAACACTTATAACTCTGCAATTGGCGTACAAATCCGTCAATGTGCCACGTGGTGTGGTAGAAGATGCTCTAGTCAAGGTTGATAAGTTCTATTTTCTTGTGGACTTCATTGTATTAGATACTCAGCCTGTGCAGAACCCAGACTGTCACATTCCTGTCATTTTAGGACGTCCTTTCTTGGCGACGTCCAATGCAATCATTAACTGTCGTAATGGAGTGTTGAAATTGTCATTTGGTAACATGACTGTGGAGTTGAATGTTTTTAATACTAGCCAACAACATTTAGATCTTGACGATGATAATGATGTGCATGAAATCAACATGATTGAAAGTTTGATTCAGGGTTCGTCGTCTAGTAGCATGTCTGTTGACCCTTTGCATGCTTGTTTGAATAATTTTAACTTGGATTTGTTTGATGATGAATACATAAGTGAAGTGAATTCTTTGCTTGAATCTGCACCTCTCATGGACACCACCAAATGGAAAGCTAGAGTGGAGCCACTTCCATTCTCTGAATACAAGTCTGTCCCGTCTCTTGTTGAGCCACCAAAGCTCGAACTGAAAACATTGCCTGACACTCTTAAATATGCATTTTTGGGATCTTCTAATATTTTTCCTGTAATCATTTCATCTGCCTTAGATACATAACAGGAGAGTAAGATTTTAGAAGTACTTAAGGAGCATAAAGAAGCATTAGGATGGACCATCTCAGACCTTAAAGGCATAAGTCCCACTGTTTGCATGCATCATATAAATCTTGAAGAAAATGCTAAACCATCTAGGGAAATGCAGAGGAGACTCAATCCTAACATGAAAAAGGTTGTTAAGGGTGAGATTCTAAAACTTCTTGATGCGGGTATCATATACCCGATCTCAGATAGCAAATGGGTTAGTCCCATTCAGGTTGTGCCGAAAAAATCAGGTGTTACTGTAGTTCAAAATGATAAAGATGAGTTAGTTCCTACTCGAGTAACCAAAGGGTGGCGAGTTTGCATTGATTATAGGAAGTTGAACACAGTAACAAGGAAAGACCACTTCCCTATTCCATTCATAGACCAAATGCTAGAACGGTTGTCTAGGCACAGTTACTACTGTTTCTTAGATGGCTTTTCTGGTTACAACCAGATTCATATTGCACCTGAAGATCAGGAAAAGACTACATTTACATGTCCATTTGGAACATTTGCTTATCGTCGTATGCCTTTTGGGTTGTGTAATGCACCCGCCACATTTCAACGTTGTATGTTGAGCATTTTCTATGACATGATAGATAACTTCCTTGAGATCTTTATGGATGATTTCTCTGTGTTTGGATCTTCTTTTGATGAATGTTTGAACCATCTCACTCATGTGCTGATTAGATGTAAAGAGAAAAATTTGGTTTTGAATTGGGAAAAGTATCATTTTATGGTGAACTCAGGCATAGTTCTAGGACACATCATCTCTGGAAAAGGCATAGAAGTAGATAAACCTAAAGTTGACCTCATTCAATACTTGCCGCAACCTCGCTCTGTGAGGGAGGTTAGATCATTTTTAGGCCATGCTGGCTTCTACCGTAGATTTATTAAGGATTTCAGTAAGATCTCAAGGCCACTATGTAATTTATTTGGTAAAGATGTTGCATTTGTGTTTGATGATGCTTGTGTGCGTGCATGGGAAGAACTCAAAACTCTTTTAATTTCAGCCCCTACAGTCCGACCACCTGACTGGAAATTGCCATTTGAAATCATGTGTGACGCGTCTGATTTTTCTGTTGGTGCTGTTTTAGGACATCGCGTCGATAAACTTCCATATGTGATATACTATGCTAGCAAGACTCTTAATGATGCTCAACTTAATTATACAACTACTGAGAAAGAGTTTCTTGCTGTTGTTTTCGCATTGGAAAAGTTCAGGTCATACTTGATAGTGTCTAAGGTCATCATATACACTGATCATGCTGCTCTGGAATTCCTTCTTTCTAAGAAGGATGCTAAAGCTCGTCTCATCCTACGGATATTATTATTGCAGGAATTCGATCTCGAAATTTGATATAAGAAAGGTTCTGAGAATGTGGTTGTTGATCACTTGTCTAGATTAAATGTTGAGTCTTTTGATGAGTCCGTGCAGATTAGAGAGTTTTTTCCTGATGAAAAATTAATGCTTGTGTCTGAGTATCCTTGGTTTGCTGACATTGTGAACTATCTTGCCACGGGAAGAATGCCTTCGCATTGGTCTAGACAAGACCGTTCTAAGTTCTTGACTGAAGTTAAATACTTCTTTTGGGATGACCCGTACCTGTTTAAGTACTGCCCGGACCAAATCATTAGGAAATGTGTCCCCAACAGTGAACAAAAAGATGTGATATCTTTTTGTCAGGACCAAGCATGCGGTGGCCATTTCAGTGCCAAGAAAACTGCTGCAAAAGTCTTGCAGAGTGGGTTTTATTGGCCATCATTATTCAAAGACTTCCATGCTTATTGTATTGCTTGTGAACGTTGTCAGTAATTAGGAAGTATTTCCAAGAGAAACATGATTCCATTGCACCCTATTTTGATTGTTGAACTGTTTGATGTTTGGGGAATTGATTTCATGGGTCTGTTTCCCAATTATGAAGGTAAGCTATACATCCTTGTTGTTGTTGATTATGTTTCTAAGTGGGTAGAAGTAGTTGCGACCAAAGCAAATGACCATAGGGTGGTTCTGGCCTTCTTAAAAGAAAACATATTTTCACCTAGAGATATAATTAGTGATGGTGGTTCACACTTTTGCAATAGGTCTTTTGAGTCATTAGTTCGCAAGTATGGCATAACTCATAAATTCGCAACCCCATACCATCCACAGACAAGCGGCCAAGTAGAGGTTTCTAATAGGGAAATTAAGCATATTCTAGAAAAGACTGTTAACCCGTCTAGGAAAGATTGGTCATTACGATTGAATGATGCTTTATGGGCCTATAAAACAGCATATAAAACCCCTACTTGCATGTCTCCGTACAGACTTGTGTATGGCAAACATTGTCATTTACCTGTTGAACTAGAACATCGAGCATATTGGGCAGTTAAGAAACTCAACTTTTCTCTTGATAAGGAAGGTACCCAACGGAAACTCCAACTCAACGAGTTGGAAGAATTAAGGAGTGATGCTTATGACATTGAAAAGATGTACAAAGATAGAATGAAGGTGTTCCATGACAAGCATATTTTGCGCAAGTCATTCACACCTGGCCAGAAAGTTTTATTGTACAACTCACGTTTGCATCTTTTTCCAGGTAAATTACGTTCTACATGGACAGGCCCATTCATGGTGCAAACAATATTCCCTCATGGAGCTGTATAACTCGAAGATGTAGCAGCTAAGAACGTCTTCAAGGTCAATGGGCAGAGACTGAAGACGTTCCTTGAACCAATCCCACCTGAAATTGAGACAACTGATCTGGAGGACCCTGTCTATCTGGATTGAAGTGGTTCAATCTTGTACATACCAGGTTTAGAATTCCATTTTTTGTCTTTTGCTTTCTTTAGGTTTCAGTTTGATAGCCTAGTTTTTGTTGTATATAATCTCTGTTTTGTTTTTGTGATATCTACCTTGCTGCTCGACTACCTGATTTGGCAAACACTTTTTGGATCCGATACTCTCTAACCTTTCTTTATCTTCATGAACTTCATGGAATGTTATAACTTTGTGAATCCTTAGAAACCTTAAGGACAATGTTTAACATAGGTTTGGGGGTACAAGTAGATATCACATGATCTTTGTAGAAATTTGGTATGTTTGAATCTTGTGAATTGATAACATCTTAGAAAAAAATAAAAAAATGAAAAATGGAGGTCATTTACCTTGAATTGTGATACCTGCATGTATGATATCTTAGGTTTCTTGATCTAGATGATGAAGTACTAGTTTGATATCTTTCTGATTCTAGCACTACAACATGTGAGTTCGATTTACATTTTTTTTTGAAGCTTTTTGAACATGTGATCTGAAAACGCACTTGCACTATCTGTCAAGCATGTATAGCGCCTGATTTGCGTAATTCGGTAGACTTCCATTCATCTAGAATACCGATGAGACTTGACTAGCTTGTTCTTTGGTCGGCTGGGATAGTAGTTGGTGTATACGTTATGAAAAGCGACCTTTGAATGTTACTGTGTGCATCGAAAAGGGCTACCTATTGCTAAAGTGTCATGCAATGTGTTGTTCTTCTTTCTGTGTAAAGTTGTTGCGTCATGATGTGTTTGTATCTCTCATTTTTGCAAAGTCAGTTGAAAATTCAGCCAAAAAAAATCAGAAAGAGAAAGAAAGAAGAAGTATCCATTGTTTGTTATGTTATGTTTCAGAGTTAAAGTTACTCTCTTGCCTCAAATTAATAGAGTAGTCAATGTAAATGTTTAATCAATGTTCGGTGTTGTTGTATGTTGTAAATGATCTTGTAATAAGCAAGGGAGGGTGTATGCCATCGATGTACAAAACGGGTAAGCTGAAATATCACCTACACTTTAGGTGAACATTCAAATCTCCCATAAAGCTAGCTTGTCTTTGAATCGGTTCAACTATCTTTTAGTATTGGCAGTCATGACTTAGGTTGATAAATCAGTTGTTATGCATGTTCACGATAGAATTACACCTTACACTTTGATCACATGTTAACTAGTCGAACTCTTGGATTTCAAAATGATCTTTTTGCTGGAATCAGTGTATGTCACGTGTACCTTTGAAAGCTAGATTGACATATCCAATTGCTGTGAGCTAAAGCTGAATGAAGGTATCACTTTCATGGAATCTGAGCTTACATTTTATCCTAAGAACTTTTTGGATATATTCTGGACTGCGCAAGTGACGTAGGTAGACCTTTATTTTGATTTTGTGTTTTACTAGAGGACGAGCAAAAGACAGGTTTGGGGGTATTTGATGGGCACCTAATATTGCATACATTCTTATCATTTTGTAGGTGTTTAGGGTATTTTGTTGCACTAATTGCTTGTAATTTTGCCAAACTATATATTATGTACTTCTTATTCGTTGCGAGTAAAATGTGTGGCAATTGACCTGACTTTTGTTTTGTAATACTAGGGGAATGAAAATAATGTCCGAGCATGTGCTATGAAAGAAGTGGAGCTACAATTCCCTGTCGAGCTAGATGCCAAGTCGATGTTAGGAAGACGCGTGTAGTGGAGAAAGCAGCTAGGGTGCCAGCAGACTTGGGAAGCTAATAAATATACTAGTGGATGAGAAGCTCAAGAAGAAGGATTATTTGAGCATGAAATGAAGTAATGGGCCATCATCCAAGTTATACCCATTCTGGGAGTTAAAGAAAAGAAGCCTAGCCCAAGTTCCATTCTCATATACCAAAGACAGGCCCTTAATCCATCTTCCATTTCACTTTATCCTACTCACCCGACAACCACCCCCCACTTCAATCATCAACCCTAACTCTGCCAATCTCATCGATAACTAGCTTCATGTCAAATATATCAAACCCATACCTCTATCACCAGTTTTACCCTGTCAAGACTAGTTCCTTATATTTTCTATTATCTTTTAAGTCATAACCCTAGGCTTTGACTCACACAAATAGGACAAGATAGGGATTTGATTTTGTTACTCTCTGCAAACATCAGCAACAGCAGCACGCAATTGACAGAAATAGGGTAGCAATGATGATTAAGCAAATGGCAGTTAGGTCTGAGTTCAAAGAGCGACAACATCAGTCAAAAGGAGGAAGATACGTGCAGTGGCGGTGCATGAATGATGAGTCTTACAAAGTGGTGAGTTTAGAGAACAAACTCCCCAATTTAATATTGTTTTTGTTGATCAGAATAGGGATTGAAAATTGGGGGAGAAATCTTTGTATAAATAGAGGTTGTTATGATGTATTTGGGTAGGCAGTGAGAGTGGTTTAAAATACTCTTAAGTAATTTCATTGGTGCTGAGTGTTATTGAAAAATCAGTTTGAAAGAAAATAGAGTTCAATTTCATCAATGAGATTATCTATATTTGAATTCTATTTGTCTCTTGTTCTCAATATGTTCTAAATTCTTAGCTAGGGCATAGATGAAGCCCTTAACTTACTACTAGATGATTCTTGTTTTCGTTATTGTTCTTGTTGTGCTTTACTGAGTTAAGAGATGTTTAACTTTTGAGCTGCAATGTACTACTTTCACCTAGTATATCATGTATCCTAGGTTGTTAGAACACCTGTATATTGTCACATCAACTTATGTTTAATGGATATCTTTAATCTTTGATTAGTTGTGCTGTAAGAAGACATCTAATACTAGGGATTAATGCTTTTGTTGACGTTAAACTATCCATCTGTGAAACCCCTTTGGAAAGGCGAAAGACTCGTATCTTCACCGCTGATCCGTTATAAGGGAAAAGAACAATTTCTGTTGCTGAATCTCTAAGTAGAAGTTAAGTGGTGGACTCAACTGCCCTAGTGCCTCTTAGTTGA
The DNA here is from genome assembly GCF_003573695.1 of Papaver somniferum. Classification (NCBI taxonomy): domain Eukaryota; kingdom Viridiplantae; phylum Streptophyta; class Magnoliopsida; order Ranunculales; family Papaveraceae; genus Papaver; species Papaver somniferum. The sequence goes on along the minus strand of NW_020622934.1, from coordinate 12,966,391 downwards.
CTGTTTTCAACTCTCCTTGCATCCATATTTCCATTTCACTTTTCTACTTTGATCCTTGCCAACATCTTGTCTCTCCGACACACAAACCCCTGTTGTGATTTCTTATTTAACTTAGTATTAGTTAGGCTTTAGATTCAATTTCGCACTGCTCTAGTCTATGTGGGTTCGACCCGTATTTGCACTGTTTACATTGTTGATACTGTGCACTTGCGGTATAATAATATTGTAGGTTTTTAGTCCTATCAATGATCTCTTACTAAATCTGGAAATTTTTCAGTTAGCTCTACTTATAATGCTATTCTCAGACAGCATTCTCATCAGGTGGTTACTAGGTAGCAGGAACAGATGTGGCTTCTCATTTGGCACCTAAATATTCCTTTCAAATGTCAAATGTTTGTCTGGAAAATCACAAGAGACATATTCCCAGTAGCTGCAAGATTTCAGAGAAATGTCAGAGTTAATAACCCTAATTGTTTGATGTGTGACAGTAGTTTAGAATCTGTAGATCATCTGTTTATTCATTGTCCATTTGCTCGTGCAATATGGTTTGGAGTCTCTCAATCTATTCTACGGGATGCTTATGCTTACCATAATATCCAAGAATAGATTATTTCTTGGGTAACTAAGGACCATTTAGTTTGCAGTGAAAGGTAATTTAGCTGTCATTACTATGTGGCATATTTGGAAAAGTAGATGTATGAAAGTGTTTGAAGGAAAACAATTGCATCCTAGAAACATTATTAGGCAAATATTTGATTTTTGTCAGCAGAATAGCATATGCATAAATTCTAGTTATAATAGGGTTCATCAAGACCCTACAGGGTCCAATAATAGGCATTGTCATGCTCCTCCTTTTAACTGGCTTAAGATTAATGTTGATGCTTCCATGCTTCCTGATACTAATGTTGTCGGTGTGTCTTTTGTCCTTCGTAATCACACAAGATCTTATCTGGAAGCCATGGCCTTCACAATGAGGGCTAGAGATATTCACCAAGTTGAAGCCCTTGATATCTTACATACTCTCAAATGGATTGCTAACAAGAATTTCAGCAGAGTTATCATAGAGGAGGATAATGGAAATATTATGGAAGCGCTAAAATCAGGTCATATATAAGGTGTTAAATGTGAAGATAAATCTTTGTTGTTAGAGTGTTCTAGTTTGATTGGAAAGCTGCAGGAGGTTAAAGTTCTTTTTATTCCTAGAAGAGGTAACAAAGTTGCAGATGCTTTAGCTAAATATGCTAGAACTCATCAATGTAATAGCTTTTGGGTGTCCGAACCTCCTAAAATGATCTATCATCTCCTCTTGCAGGATCAAAATGATATGCAGTTAGAAAGTTAGTTTAGTTCGAGTATGTTTGTTTTGTTGTTAGTTAGTCTTAGATGCTAATGTTCAGTCTGCTGGGGTGCTTTAGTTTGTTTAACTCGTTTGCATTGGGTAGTTTTTTAGTTTGTCTGCCAGTTTAATTTTCAGTCTTTGGTGTTTCTTTGTATTGTGTTCTTTGGTTATCATTAAATTTTATATTTCTTCTTCAAAAAAAGAGAAATGCTTTCCGGTCTTCTTTGTTAAAGGCTGAATATTAAAAAAAAATCAATTTTCTTTCATGCTAAACTTTAATTATATAAAAATGTTTATTGTATGGAGTATTATTATCTGTAAATTCAGCTGTTGGGAGGTAGATGATGGTATATCCATAGTTCTTGGACAAACAAGTGGATTTTAGGTCTATGTGATAATTTAGATTCAATATTTCACTTAGACAATGCTTTAACACTTGTTTTGGTATATTTTGGTATATTTTGGCATATTTCTTCGCCATTTGGAGTGATTCTCTCTTCGCATTGCGGAAGATTTCTTCGAATCTTCATGGCCGGATCGTGGCTTGCTATACTCGGTTCAAAAACAACAATAAATTAACACGGCATCGCTTTGAATATATTCTTAATTTAAGATATTTAGGGCATCCGGGTTCGTCTTGTTATGTAGGGTTATGGGCAAAGTACTCCTTTCTTTTAGGATCGTCTCTTATCAAAGAAGAAAAAAATCATATCAAATGGTCGGAGTTGATTCCGAATAATACCATCATTCTTCCCTACTACATAAACAAAAATTGGGTATCTTTATGGTTTATGACCCTTTCTCTTTGCAATATACTTGTAATTGATATCTTTAATTGTATTAGGATTTTAATTATCTTATATTTTGATTTTGATGTTTTTTTTATTCTTGTTTGCGATCATGTAATCGGTATTTTGATTTGAATGAATTGAAATATGTTGATTGACCACACAAAAAAAATAAAAAAATGATAAAGTTTGGGTTAGTTTTCTTTTTTATTTAGCTATAATTTTTTCAAAGATACGATTAAATGACTAAAGAGGGTACATTAGTAAATGACAAACTCATGTGGTTGCTTACACCAGATGGTAAATTTATAGTCAAAGCAATGTATGGAAAGTTGCACAACACTTCACAATCATTAGCATTAACGTAAAATTCTAAAAATCATTTCGAAATCTAAATGTGTCGTAAAGGATTAAGATTTTCCTCTTGAAATGTTAACAAATTTTTTTATAATAGGAAAGAAGATACATGAAGAACTTAAACTAGATTTAAATGAGAAGAGTATTTCATGAGATCTCCAAACTCTTGAGGCGGAGACTCGATCAGGTGACCTCCTATTTGACAATCAAGCTCACGTCCAACTGGGATAACCTCTGATAGTCTGAAATGTTTACATAATGCACCACAAGTTAGGCAGAAAATATGATAATATATTGACTATGTTAATCAAAATTATGTATTTTATGATAACACAACTGAATCAATTAAGCATCCCCATTTTTATTTTATTTTTGGTATATCTGTGTGGATGCCTCCTCCAATGCCTATTATGAACTTAATTTTTTTAATTTTTCTCCATTTATTGATTATTATTCAAGTGCTGGTAAAGTAATAGTATTGTGTACATTAGGTTGTAGATGAAAAGGAGAGGGTACCAAGTACACCACCAACTTTTTCGTTCGGCAACCTGTACGGACAAAACCTAATACAATTGCAAGTAGATGATCTATATTAAAGATCCTTGGACAATATGTATATAGAGTTTTCTCTTATCTCTTCCACGATCAATATGTCCAGACTAAAAAGTTTGTGAACCTGATTGTGTAGAAGACTTCTTGGACGATCTCAAAAATCAATATCCAAGATCAATCTAATCGTATCCAAATCAAGAAGATCTGGATTTTTCCAAGTATGAAACTTGTTATGTATCTTTCAAGATAAGAATTCTACAAGAACAAGTCTCGTAATTGGTCACAAATAATAAGAATTTAAACTACCTAGATTGAATACGTACTAATTGTGCTATTACTATTATAAAGATAAAATAATATAATGCGGAAAAGGAAAAACACAAGACACCAGAAGTTTTGTTAACGAGGAAAACTTCATTTACAGAAAAACCTCGAGACATTGTTCAGCTTTGAACACCAAACTGTATTAAGTCTCTGTAGACACTAGCCTACTATCAGATTTCGAACTAGATAGCAATTAAACCTCCAAGAAATTCACTTGCAGTCGTGCTCCTTACGTCTCTAGAGCCTCAGAAGGTTCTACGCAATTGATTCCCTTAGCTGATGTTCTTTACAACTTAAGAATTGCTTCAACCTAAGTAAGTAACTTTTATACCAATCTTCCTATAGCAGATAAACCTATTTGATATCCCTTCGAATCTTTTAGATCAAGTCTTGGAAATATGTTTGCAGTAGAAAAATCTAGCAAACCTCACGAATCCGGAACACTTATACTCAGTTAGCTGAGAATCCCACCTCTCAAGAACAATTTTAAACCGGTTAACAAAGAAGATTTTTAGATATGTAACTATGAAGAATCACAAAGTCTGAGACGAATAGAATTTTTCGATTTCTGTCGATCTCGTTCTTGACTAGAGATTGACAAAAACCTCGACAATCAATAAGAACAAGATCATGATACACAAACTATCAAGGTAAAGATAGTTGGAACTGGATACATAAATCCTTAAGTGATGTATTTAAGTCGGAAACCTAATTATGTTTCTCAGAGGAAACTTAGGTTAATAAAGAAAGACTCTAGCATACAACTAGGACACAGAAGTGTCGGGGTTTAGAATCCAGTTGTTTTAGTCTTTCTATTTATAGACTTTCAAGACTATAGGTAGCTTTAAATTCAAGCTAAGATAACTTGAGATTCAAGTAAACACTTTCGTAGTTTCGATGAAATTCAAGTAAAGAGTTCATGTAAGCATGTGAAAAGTTCATCTTGTAATTACATAAAAGAATATGCACTATGGTCCAGGGTACTGGAACCGCCTACAATGATAGTTCATGTCAAATATGTCATTTGAATGTATAAGCATAATCATGTTTATTTAACACTCAAGACTTAGATTATGAATCACAAACTACACAGAGTGGTTTCATGATCAAAGATGTCTTAAAAGTGTTTATGAGAGTTGTAGCAATGTCAAACATTATTGGGAAAATAGATTGTGAGTATCTGGTTAATACGTACATGGTAGGTATGTGTAGGGGTACGCGTACCTATGGACCAATTATTGAATTCATGAAGATAGGGTATGTGTACCCTTAGCAGTTCATGAATCCAAACCCTTGGGGTACGCGTACTGGGTATGCGTACCTCCCTTTTACAAATATTCAGAACCTCATGGTATGCGTATTGGGTATGTGTACCTACCTATATTTTGGAACTCAGATGTCTAAGGTACGCCTACTGGGTGTGCGTACCTATTTTGTGTCTAGATTTCAATAGTTCTGAAAAACTCTCTTTCATAATTTGAAATATTCCCAATCGCTATAGACATTAAATATCATTGCTTGAACGATTTTCAAATGATCAACTTGAAACAAAAATTGTTATTAATTAAGATTGCTCAGGATCAATGATATTGTTTCTTGAATCATATTTCAAGACGTTTAACAAGACAAGCTTGATTCTGAACTTCTTATTTGCAATATGAAATCTACTAAAATCATATGACATAATCTCATAAAGATAGAATTGTAATACCGTGAATAAATAGGATGGTTTAGTCTCCACATAGATGAAGTTCTCCAAATGTCTTTTTTATTTTATTTTTAGTCTTCAATCTTCGAGGGTTATTCAGCGGTGTCTTATATTCAACTACCATACTCTAATCCTAGTCTGGGACTTGACTTTAGTAGACTATAAATCAACATATAGTTTTGTGCATCTAACATTGAAAACAAGCTTGAGATAACAAAGTTTACGAGTTCGATCGAGCAGTGCTTAAACAGTAGCTACCTAAAAATGTTGGCTAATTTTTAAGGAAATATGTCTTAGATATTTCGAGACAAGCCCAATACCAATCTATAAAATCTAATAACAATTCAGAGACAATCAAACTTCTTGACTTCACCTTCTTTAAACCTGAATATTCAAAATCAAATGACTAACAAACATATAACAATTTTAAGTTCAAAATGGTAAAGCTCTATTAAAAAGAACAACTTAAAATCTATTTAATTTTTTTTAGTTTTTTGAAATATCTGGTGTAGAGTGTGGACCAATGATTACAAATCATTTGGGTACAACTGTCAAAGTTTATGCATGTGTCTTTAGTGCAACCAGGCCTCGAGAAGAAGTTGTAACGATGTTAAAAACAACTCGATGGGCTAAGGAATTAGCGTTTCGATCTTTTAAGTTATAAGGTGAAAAGAATAATATATTATGCTAATGATAAACAAAAGTCAGTGCAATGTAGAACCAATCAATATTTAAGGAAGTAAATTAAGAACCTTTCAAATTGTGGGAATTTTTTGGGTCCACTATCTACATTGAGGAAAGGCAATCCCTCTAGGCTTGTGTTGCAATACCAAAGAATCTCAAAGTGGTAGATTTGAATCCAGAGAAATTCTGGAGATGGTGCCAAATTAATTGTGATGGATAAGCTCCTGAGCTTCCTTAGAATAAAAAGAAAACATATGCTTAAATAAAGACAAACGTAACCTTATCTCGATAGAAAATGGATCTTCTTCTTCAGAAACAGATGGTCTGGAAATAGGAAGGAAATGAGAGATGTCGAATCCATTATGTTGATTTTCGTAGGATTAATGTTACCCATATTAATCTCATTTTCAAATTTTTGAATCATCATCTATTCTTCCCGTTGAGATGATTCACACTGGATATTTGAGTCCCACCACAATTGGTCGATGGTGATATTGAGATGAGCCAAAAAACCATGGATACACATGCACTTGAAAATATCGATCATGGATTTCAAGGAAAAGCTACAAACACGATAATTTTCTTTCCAACTAATTTGATTTTTATAAGTTAAAGTTATTTTTACGATTTTCAAATTTGTAAGATTTTCCTCTTTCAATTCTCGATTTGAGATTAGGTTATATGTATTTTTTTCAATAACTAGTTATTATCGAATAAACTTTAAAACCCCACAACAATCCGCTTAATTTTTATTTCTTTATCTTCATCTAAAATTGAGTTATCTTTCAATTGATTTGTCTTACTTGGGGGATTTAAGATATAGTTCTTGTAGTTATTGTGTATTTAGTTCTTTCCTTTTTTTTTCTATCATACTAGTTGGTTTATTTATTATACCTAGGAATTCTTATTTTTATCCCTCTTTCATGTATAATTTTTACACATCATTCTCATTTTAAGTTCATCGGAATTGCTGATCATTTGTATATTTTTCGGTTTTGTTATTTTCATCTCACCAAGTATAAAAAAAATTCTCTAGCATTAGTTGCAACCACATCAGTTCTAGTTCTTACTCAAGTCAGTTATAGCTCTTACTTTCATTCACCAAAAACTCTAATCTTGGAATTGTCAGGGCTTCGGAAACCCTGCAATTAGAACTGCTATGTGGAATCTTATTAGTATTCAAAATACTGAAGTTATCTTTCTTTGTGAAACCAAGAATAACTCCACCAAAATATGGCAGTACATCAGGAGATTCAAATATCATAACATTAGGGTATGCTCTTTTGTGGGTCTCTCAGGTGGTATTGCTCTTATGCGGAAGAGTGGTTTTACTTCAGATATTGTTCAATCCATGGATAAAATTGTCAACACCATAATATTTTATGATCCTAACAAGCCTGAGTTCTTAGGAACTTTTCTATATGGTTCCACATACTATGATGAGAAACCAAAACACACATTGGTCAAAGTGGTCTTAGAGGTGATCTTCTAGTGTATTCATGGGTAACTTAAACATCACTAGGTTTTTCCATGAGAGATCTACAAACTCTAGGCCAACTATATTAGAATTCCCTGCAATCCCAACAAGTCATTGACTCTTTTGATATAAGTGACTTAAAATATATATGATGCCAGTTCACCAGACTAGATTTGATAGGCTTTAGTGAATGGTCTTTGGTTAAGTCATTATGCTCACTCTAAGATATTCCATGTTATACTATTGGCTCTGACTGTTTACCTATTATTTTGGTGAGTTATCATTCGAGAAACAATTCCTATAAATATTGTAAGTGTAGGTTTAAATATCACATCGGTTACGAGGTTATAAGGGATGATTATGCTACTAATATTAGACGTTCCTTGCTTTTAGAATGGTAAATATACTTAAAATTGTCAAATATGAACTCAAGAAATATAATATTTCTCATTAAGGGAATCTTGATCATAAAGTCAAGACTCTAATCGTTCAACTTTAATATATGAAAATTCCACCTTATATTATCCAGAATATATAATCCATAAAAAAAGCTGAACAAGATCTTGAGCTTGTTCAAAAACTCGAAAAGATTTTTAAGCTCGGAAATCTAGAGTGAATCATACTAATAGCTTTATAAAAATACTTTTTATTAACATACTAACGTGAATAGGAATTTTGATCATATAAACTCTTTAAAACGTTGCTCATAGCCAACGGTCTGAGGATAGATATATTTTCTGGTTTCCCACTTTAGTTTCACTTCCAATACCACTATTAAGAATTTCCCCGAATGATAGTTTTTTAACCGTATCGATTATTATGTCACTAAAAATGACAATAATAAGTTATTTATTTTCATTAGTCTTCAAGAGTTTAGAAACACTATTAAACAAATTGCCGAATGGACTGCTCCTGGCTCTGACGGGTTCCCACACGGATTCTATAAGCGGAACATGGCTCTGCTAAAGAATGATGTGTGAAATGATATCAAAAAATAATTGACACTAACCCTTTGCTTAAAGAAATGAATTACACATTCACGTCCCTCATTTCAAAAGCGAATAGTCCTGCAAAACTCCAGACTTTACTAATATCTCTATATAATTCAAACTATAAAATCTCCAAGATTATTGTGAATATGATGAAATATCATACGTGCAAAATTATCCCAACCTTCCAAGTTTCTGTTGGATATTTTCAATATCTTAGAAAATAAAATGATTTTTGTTTTTAGTTTGCCGCTACGACCGATGGAGACTCTGTGTTGAATATACACAATGGATGTTAGTTGGAGAATCAAGAGGCACCTCTAATGGGTGTGATGGTTCACAAAAAAAACACAACCATTCCCATTAGACACCTTATGTTTCTTTTGGAAATGAAGAGGCATCTCCAATAGGCATGAGTCCCCTATAAGTAGTGATGATTGTTTTCCTTTCAAACATGAATAAACATCTCAAAAACTCTTTGTTTTCTCTCTTACAAGCATCATCAGAAATAAAATCAGTGTGTTCTTGGTTGGGTCAAGGTTGTACAAGCTTTTAATCCAACATTGTTGTGGGGCTTCAAGTATACTGACGGCAATATTCATTGACCTATTTTTACTCGCCAATCTTATTGGGAAGGGTCGAATAATCGTCGAAAAGAATCTATTATTAGAGCCTTGAACCCTAATACAACATTCTTTTCCTCACCTTGTTTAGTGTCAATTTTTCCAATAATTTTCGACCCATAAAGGATATACTAGGGTTCATCCGATGGACAGATAAAGATGATTGGTGGGATAATCATTCTCTTATCAAGTTTAAGATAAGTACCAAATTCTCTTATGTGTTTCTGTTGTTATGATGATGATGTGATTCATACACTTATGAATTGACTAATATTTTGAGAATTAAATTTTTTTTATGATTATTGTGTTTCCAATAACTAACTATTGGAATTTGAAACCCAAGATTCATGCATTAAATTTATATGTATGAATTGATGTTTGTTTATATGTGATACTTAAAGAATGTAACTTTCTTGAAGTTTTCTATTGGAAATTATGTCTGTGTACAAAGTAATGCATGTATTGAAAAGTAACTATGTTTTCTCCTGAAGCCGTAGCATCTGTTTGAGACCAAATAAATGGGTCGTAACTCTTGTCAAGAGATAAAGATGATTGGTGGGATAATCATTCTCTTATCAAGTTTAAGATAAGTACCAAATTCCTTTATCTTATGTGTTTCTGTTGTTATGATGATGCTGTGATTTATGCACTTATGAATTGACTAATGTTTTGAGAATTAAATTTTTTTTTATGATTATTGTGTTTCTAATAACTAACTATTGGAATTTGAAACCCAAGACTCTTGCATTAAATTTATATGTATGAATTGATGTTTTTTTATATGCGAGACTTAAAGAATGTAACTTTCTTGAAGTTTTCTATTGGAAATTATGTCTGTGTACAAAGTAATGCACAGATTGAAAAGTAACTATGTTTTCTCCTGAAGCCGTAGCATCTGTTTGAGACCAAATAAATGGGTCGTAACTCTTATCAAGAGATACAACTGTAACGAAGTTCCCATTCGAAAGCAGTGTACCGGAGATGGTAGATTGGGTTTAATTTAATCTACCAAGCGGTTAGTACTGATTGGGTAATTACCATAAATCTGGTACTATCTATCAGTATTTGTGATGATGATATTTGGTCTTAACAAGGGAGGCGAAAACTAGATGGATCAGACTATGCGGGGTACAGTACCATACGTACCAACTCCAGGACCGTCATAACTACGAGATAAGTAACCTATTGTTCTGTCTTATTCGTAGATTTTGAACATTAATTAAAACATGTTTTAGTGCTTATGATTCCATGATTCATGCATTTATGGAATGGCCATTTATTTGGTTAATGAATTTCTGATTAGTAATTATCAGAACAAATGCATATGAAACATTTGTGTTGAAATTTGAGAACTGCCCATGGTGTTGCAGGCATTGTGATGCTTGCTAGCATTGATAGACATGTTGTCAAAATAAATCCAGACCCAATGAGTAGTAACAAAAATGCTATATGGGTTTGATGATTTTATTCTTTAGGAATTATGTGAAGGCATCGATTGGAATGTTTGAAAAGGAAATCCAAATCCATAAAGATAATATCCGTACTGGTATGGAATTGAGGATTTCTACTCGAAAACTATGTGTTCCATGTGCTTGACACAAATCAACAGTGGTGATTTGTGCCTGTACGGGACACATAAAGACATAATCTGTAAACAATCAAATTGTGTACATGGGATATGTACATGAGTATCCATCTCTAACGAGTCATAGAAAGTGGAAGTAATTTTCTAGTGGGGATGTTAATTATATTCCATGGGTCAATGAGTTTTGCAAAAGCCATGGAATGGACGATATACTTTGCATAGTTTACTTACAAAAGTAAAAGATCCAGAAATTTGAAGTCAAACAGATCGAACGGTTGTCTGGATAAGGAGTATATCTAACTTTCACATATTTTATGTGGAGTGTTTGCAAATTAATTATAGCCATGTCCAAAATGGTACCCGTACCAATACACTGGATTTGAAGATTTCTTTAGAAATTACCGCCGTGCATGTTTGATACTGGTCAAACAAGTGATATGCAAATCTGACTCATTTGGTCGCGTGACAATAGAGGGGTATTGTCATGAATGCTCTATGATTAGAAAACCAATATAGAGATCACCAATTTTATGGTACAGATATATTCTTGCAATGGAATTATTAATTTTAAAAGTCTGAAACCGTAATTGTTAAGATAACAATTGCATGACATGAGCATAATTCTTGTGATAAGAATTATAGGTTTCCAAATTTTGGAAATTGGCATGTGTTAAATGACATCGAAAATGAAAGTGGAATTCCGGTGAATATGTAACGTATTGGAAGATTGGGCGCGTGACCAAATGTCCGATGATGAGGTGTTACGATATTACCGATATGTAAATTATGAACATTTGTATTACATTATGTTAAATGTTAAATAGACATGGTCTATGTACTTGGGTATAAATTTGTAGAGGATTGGGTATGAGTAAAGGAGTTACTCATCGTGATAAATACTTGTCGAAATAACAAGTAAGTTGCCTACAAATTTTCTATGCCTCTGGTGAATGAAAGTCTTTAAATGACTTCTTATGAATTAACCATGAATGTTAATTATGATTCCTAGAGAAGTTACAATTATTTTGTAAAATTAAATAAGAACATTTTAATAATGTTGCCAAAATTGATTGCATAAATGGATGCAATTAACGGGGAAGAATGACTGAGAGCCTAATTGTAGAGATCCCATTTTGGATGAAGTCATCCCAAGCAGTCTTGATTATTTGTGAATCAGGATATGATCTATAACGTCTCTAACAAGACTTATAATGAAAAGGAAAGACATGAAAGTCTTAGGCACTGAACGGTAAGTCAATTACTCAAGAAATGAGTAATTGCAGTTAGCCAAACGGAGAAAAACTTGGTAGACTCACTTATGAAGAGTCTTCCAAAGGAAATAATTTCAATGAAGTATAAGGAGATGAGACTCAGGTCTGTGAAAGAAGTTCGATCACTGATAACGGAAACTTAACTTATGTTTTGAAAAGATAAACTAAGTTCAATGTGGTACCAACAAATTATTGAAGTGATTATGGTACACTAAACTAAAACTTTCCATTGTTCTTCTAGTGTAGTGATTCTGCATGATCTTAGGGATGGATGAAAATCCTTAATAAATCTAACTTTTATCACAAAGTGTCTCGCAGAAACACCTTTGAGACTTACCAATATGAGTATATGTAAATCAGGTCGTTTCCTATGAGAATAAGACCGTTCTCAGAAAAAGACTCATGAATCCAGGAGAAAGCACAGGGCCATTAATGTGCGAGCTATAAAACACACTACTATCGGAAATCAATATGTGTGGAGGTTCCGGTTTTATCACAAGGGGTACTTGGATCAAGATTAAATTCACCATAGGACCTCGATAAAGCTTTGAATATCTTACACTAAGTGAAGGTTCAAACCCAGAAGGTACCTATCATTTATGTATTGGTTCCAACGATGATGCTTTGTCTCAACTTACCTTGAACTACGCTGGCTTGATCCCACTCGGGTACGTAGGTAGTCACTTGAGTGATGCATCCACTCCTGTTTTGTAAGTTTTATTTTATTTTATTTTCATGTTTTTGGTTATTGAAAATGGGGGAGATTGTTGGATATTTTCAATATCTTAGAAAATAAAATGATTTTTGTTTTTAGTTTGCCGCTACAACCGGGGGAGAGTCTGTGTTGAATAGACACAATGGATGTTAGTTGGAGAATCAAGAGGCACCTCTAATGGGTGTGATGGTTCACAAAAGACACAACCATTCCCATTATACACCTTATGTGTCTTTGGAAATGAAGAGGCATATCCAATAGGCATGAGTCCCCTATAAGTGGTGATGATTGTTTTATATTCAAACATGAATAAACATCTCAAAAACTCTTTGTTTTCTCTCTTACAAGCATCATCAGAAACAAAATCAGGTTCTTGGTTGGGTCAAGGTTGTACAAGCTTTGAATCCAACATTATTGTGGGGCTTCAAGTATCCTGACGGCAATATTCATTGACCTATTTGTACTCGCCAATCTTATTGGGAAGGGTCGAATAATTATCGAAAAGAATCTATTATTAGAGCTTTGAACCCTAATACAACATTATTTTCTTCACCCTGTTTAGTGTTAATTTTTTCCAACAGTTTCTTATATATGTTCCTAGTAAAAACATACCGAATAATGTGGTCATTTCCCATGATCCGACATATTATAAAAAGGAAAAAAATATAAACATGGGATCATGGGCCTTAAACTTGACATGGCTAAGGATTTTGAATGAGTTGAATGATCATTTCTTATTAATATTCTCAAGATATTCGGCTTTCTAAACATAGGTATAAACTCATACACCAATGTATTAGCACCACTAATAGTTATAAATTTCTAAATAGGTCTCCTTACACTCCATTTAAAACAACTAGAGGTTTAAGTCAAGGTGATCCACAAACTGCGTGGAGTTTCTTTTATTAAGTTCTACTATTTAAGCAGGGATTTTCAATAACTTAACGGATTAACGTACAACTCATAATGTCTCTGAAGAATGGAAAGGTGATTCCCTTTCATTTTCTTTCAAACATTTGAGGTTTTTATTTTTATCGAATTATTTTTCACAGAAAATAAATTATTTGTAAAATGTTCAAAAAGCTAACGATAGATGGTCGGAGCTTCAAGTCTCCTAACCATGCATTATATGTTGGTTGTGGTGTTAATCCCCTCTTCTTGTGGATAGGGTTCGAAGGGTGGGGTCGAATACAGTAAAACTTCTGCATAAGAATATTGAAAAAATAAAATCCACATATGAATAAAAAAAATTGGTTGTAAAAATTGCCTCTATGTAAAAACAAACACTATATAAAAATAATTTTACTTGGTCACACGGACATTTTGAAATAGAAATTTGGTTGTATGTAAATATATAAGGGGATGTGGCTCGATCCACTCAGGGGCGAATTCAGTACCAAGTATATGTAAACCATTCTTCCTCCCATTTAATCGGATCTCATTCATGCTTATATTTGTCTTACTCTGGTAATTCTTCTCTTTTTCTTGTCGGATTTCTCGGTATCGGACTTTTACGGTATGTTCTTGTGACTTTGTATTCTCTTATTTTCGATCTGAAACTCATTGTAACCTCGAATTTCCATTAATGAAAAGGTTCATTTGCGAAATGAAACAAGAGACGATGTGCAAGTTGAAGCTGGGTCTATAAGAGCCGTCACTGCAGAAGAAGCAGAGGCTTTGAGTTTGCTGGAAGCAGCTTGTTGGGCTAAGAGTATGGAGGTAAGAAATTTTTGGGTGGAAGGTGATTGTCAAAGGCTAATTCTCCATGCTTAGAACAAGTTCAACAACGTTTTTTTTTTTTGAGGAATCAGGCAATAGTTGCAGAAGCAGTGAGGATTCTTCAGTCCTGCAACAACTTTTTGGTTTTTGTTTCTAAAAACATGAGATGCAATGAAGTAGCTGATACTTTGGCAAAAGAAGTGCGTACGAGTGGAATAGTAAGCAAATTTGGTTGCAGATGCCTGATTTCATTTATAACTTTTTACTTTTGGATTTTCTTTTTTCAAATTCTGTTATAAATTGTAGTCCAGTAAATGAGGTCAATAGTATGTTGGTAGAAGCCAATATCCCGGTGCATTATAATGGGATAAGGACAACCAACATACCAGATGATCCTATGTAATCTTCGTGTTCTTTTCAATCTACGTAACTTTCAAAAACAAAAAATAAAAATCAAAAAGGAAAAGTAGAAGAATCGTAAATAGTTTTCTTATACAATCTCCATTTTTGGAAAAGAGATACTATCTTTTTTTTTCCAATTCGGTCTCTTGTATTCCTTTTCCTTTGTCGGTTCCCATTCCAAAGTCTTTAATGGTCTACTACGTCGTAATAAAAGAAGCTGAGCCGACCTTGCGCCTGAAGTTCCAATAGGTTGAATTTTGATCCCTCTCCAGAAAAATTGGCCGAAGCAAACCGTTCATAGAAGACACAGAATTCTCCAAAAATGAAGATAATTTTTTCTTTTCTTTTTAATGTTTTTACTTTCTCGTTAAAAAGAAAATAAAATAGTGGAAACAATAAAATAATTGGAAACAATGTTTTCTTTTGTGATCACCATCTAATGTACCATGACATCGGGACATCCCAACTTCTACATATAAAAAGAGAAAAAAAAAGATTTTAATTGGAGATTTCCCATGTAGTTCCAAACAGCCGAGAGATTAATACTGTTGCACGATTTCCTCGTTTGATTGTTCAGTTTTCTATCACTATAATACAGTAATCAATTGTGTGTTATGAGTCACGATCACTGTGATGTGGTTGGTCACTCACAAAAGCAATACGAGAAAATTAGCTGGAATAAAACGTGAGAACGAGTATATGATTGGAAATACCAACTCTTCAAACTATATTCCCCAAATTTGACAAGCTCAAATTTCACCATGTGGATGACCAATCTGAAACATGGCTGCAAGAGGGTTACCAGACTCTACACGATTGAAAGGTGGTTTTTGCTTAGTACTGGTGAGTTGGTAACCCCTACTGTAGAATTTTGGTAACCTCTATGGCAGCAGCCTTGATGTCACTGATGTTTCAATGTGTAACTTGACCGGTGATGTGAACTGCAGCTGCAGCCTAGGCTTGAATTTGGGTCATTAAGTCAAAAACATTTGGGACATAAAAAGCATCAAATCAGGTCAATAATACAAAAAGAATCTCAACAAAGATCACGGGGATCACTGAATCCATAAAAGATCTCAGTTTGACAAATTCGACTCATTCCTTGAACATTGAGGCCGCGTCCAGTTAGAAAAATGGTACACGTTCTTCTCGAATGGTTTGACAGCTGATGCCATGTCAAATCTCAGAAGTAGTGAGCAAATTCTGAAGCACAGTAAGAGTGATACTCAAAAGTAAAACCCTTTTTGATCACCACGAACAAATAGCAAAAAAAATTTAACAAGGAGATGAACCAAACCATTTGACTGATGATTTATTTCGAAAGTACTATAAGAGGGCCATCACATAAGCATCAACAGATTAAGACATAAATCGCTTAAAGAAAGACCAACAATTTGTATTACCTGTCATTGATAACCTAAGCACAAGCATTGTAGTAATAATTTAAAAGAAAACCTAAATAAGAAAACATGTAAAGATAGCTATACCCAAGGGATTGATTGATTAATTAAATAGCAGGTGAAGATCTCAACCTAGAAGAAGTTCTGACTTTTTTGGCTGGAGGAGATGGAGTGACCATGGACTTGTTTTTACTGTTCTTCTTACTGGCATCATTGGCAACATCATTTGCTTTGGATTTCGATCTCAATACCCGCTTCTTTGACAAGTCTTGGACCTTTTTACTGGGACTAGCAACAATGGCTGGAGTAGTCTCTTCTTCTACTGATTCTTTCTCAGGGGAAATTTGGCGAGCATTTCGCGTGCGGGAAGATATTGTACGACCTCCTTTGGTAATACTCTGATTCTTCTTAGTATTTGGTGATGATCGAGTAGGACTTGATGATTGAATCGGACTTGGTGATGATTCAGATTCAGATTCAGAAGAGGCAACCCTATCAAAATCATCTACAAGCTTTCTAGCTCTCTTCGGCTTGCTTTCACCTCCAAAAAGACGGCGAGTACTTGATCTATTGATTCCAGACACATCATCTTCTTCTACAACTGGATCTGATGATTTGATGATATGATTCACATCTTCATCGTCATCGAGAAGGAGAGCAAGTCTTCGACGACGCTTTGTTGCAGCAGGAGCAGGTGGTGGTGAAGGTGAAGGGGAAGCAGATGAGGGAGATGATGAGTGATGTACATCAGAGACGCGAACTGGAGTAGTCTTCTTAGAATCAGAGTTTTCGAGACTTTTCTTAATCGACAAGAGTTTCTTCTTTTGTTGGGATCTGAGTTTCTTAACATTTCCTTCAATCCTTCCTTGAAGTTTCAGACGATTGAAACTAAGACCGCCCATAGACCAGTGTGCTTCATGAGCCCAAGATGATAATGGATCCATTACTCCTAATGGTGGATCTAATCTAGCCTTGGTGTAGATATCTTCTTCTTCTGCTGATCTGTTCATCAACATCATTCTTGGTCTTGGTAAGCTGCTTCCATAGAACTTTCCTGGACCTAATGCTACCACCATTTTTGATTTCAGAGAGGAACAAAAAAAAAATTGGGGAAATTTTTAGGGGAAATGAAGATTGGAAGAAATTGATCTTCAATTGATGATCTAAAAACTAAATAACTTAATTGCAGTGAAGAAATCACAGAAAGGTTGTTGTCTCTCTGAATAACGCCGCCCCCTTCTTATATTGAGGGTTTGGGGATCTTAGATTCAGCGGGAAATATCTTTAGGCGCCAAGATTTTGGCGGTAATATCAAAAAAGACCGCCAAAATTATGGCGGGAGATGCTCACATGGGCCAGTTGGCTGCCACTTTGACATTGAAACACTTTCGATTATTTTACACCCCATTCCGAACACATTGACTATTTAGCTAAACCCGCTCTTGGAGTTGTTCAAAACTAAAGAACACCCCCTGAAAAGTGAGAAACTAAAATGGTTCGTTAAACATCTTGTTTAGTTCGATGGCAGGTAGTGAATGATGGACCCTAGAGGCTCAACGGGTATCCATTCACAAAGGGCAAAGAGCCAGTTAGCAACTCTACAGATTCTGCAAATTTTTTTTTTCTTTTTTTTTAAGCATTATTGCTGGTAGGGGGAGGTGGAGCTCAATTAGAAGTTAAAGTCTCCTACCGGAGCCAACTGCCCATGAAAATACAAGTTCGATCAGCCAAATTTTTTATTATACACTCAATAATTCTTAGACTTGATTGAAGCACCTAATTAACCAGGATAACAAATACTATGTTCAACTCCGAACTTGTGCACATAATTCACAAGTTTAAGAGGTATCATTTTTGAATATATAACTACGCGAATAACAGAACTAAAATTAAAAGGAGTACCCTTCGTGGGTCTGGACAATGGATGGAACATAAGTGTCAGATGACTCTTCCTATCTAACTTCTTTTCTCCTGTACTTTCAAGTCTCTTTTTTAGGCCTTCTTTTGCTTACTTGGAGGAGGTGGAAAAATAGCTCGGAACACCCAAGCGGCTAGAATAGCACCAACAAAAGGGCAAATCCAGTAAACATAGAACTGCTCCCATGTGTTGTGGCTGTTCCTAACGTATGCCCAGCCGAAGGCCTGCAAAATTGAAGGTGAACATTAAGCTACTTAAAAACAACACTGCATCATAGACTATTTTAACTCTCATGAAACAAGAACAAACACCATCAGTTATTCGCTTATATTCTTGGATTCTCCTCACACTATTTTATCAAATTGGATGATGTAACCTGATCATCCCCACCCCAACCTTTGTGATTTAGCATGTCAACTATATAGTTTGTTGAATAAATCGCATTTCAACTACAAACTAATGCGGTAATAGGCTTTTTCTATCAACTAAGTTGTAATTATATCATTTTTTTCTAAAACAAGTTACTCGTACAAGGTCCACAGTAACTGCGCATTTTCAAGATATCATGCATAGGAATCAATTCTATGGGTCTTCTGAAAGCAAACTACGAGCATCTACGGTTACTTTCCTTGTCATAAAGTTTGTATGAGGTATATAGTTCAAAGAAGCGATATGGAGTTAAGGGCAAGCCTAAGACACTTCGAGGCCGCCTAAGGTACAAAGCGCAAGGGTGGAGCAAAATACATTTACCCAGTGACTTTTACGAATGAAACACATACAGAATGTAATAGTAAGAGGAAAACAAAGGCATGACACAAACTGTAAAAGCCTGATAATACTCAAACGTCGTGCATACGGAAAATACAATTTAGTGATTTACCAAAGAAGATGGGTAGTTATCTCAGAAATGCTAGAAAGATTTTCTATACTTTCGTTTATGTTTGAAATTTTATTTGTCAGTCTGTATGACAGCGTGTATAGTGAATGGCTGCAACTATCGTAGGTAAAGAAATAGTGCAAGTGCCAGGCTAATAGTGGTGGACACATGGTGTGCATGAGAAAGCACTTTTAAAATTCATTAAATAAACAGTGGCTTAACATGAAAAATACTACCTCTGTCCCACAAAAAGTGGGTCTTTCACTTTTTTAATTCTTTTTTAGGAAAAACGAAAAACTGCAAGACACACTTTTTATGGGACGGAGGGAGTACTATCGTCAGGATTAATCACCACATAGGTGGAAGAATATAAGAGTTTGTGTAGGTATGCAATAATGTAACTGCATTGAAGGACTAGACACTTAGTTTTTTCAGAGTCCTAAGAAAAGCTTAGAGAGAAGTATACAGACATGATCTGATATTGACTGCAGAACAAAGCTTATTCACTGCATTCACACTCCGATACTTTTGTTGTGTTCAATTCAGCTATTCAATAAACTCTAATTTCAGAAATTTTTTGATACTTGTTCTCATCCTTTTGGGGCATTGGATGCTAAGTATTGAACTTCACCACAACTTCCTTTCATCTAGCCATCAGTTTTTGGAGCCTTCCTAAATTCAAATGCTTTTGCAAGTAATGACTGCTTAAATAACCTTAGAAACTCCCTAGCTTCTACCTCAACTATTTCAGAAGAGCATATAGTCTGCATTATGGCTGAGATGATAGCTACATATTCAGCTGTGACATTAAGCCTTCCTCCGACTCTAACTAAATATTTTAGTAAAACACTATAGGTCCACTACTGACCCTCCATTACACCTCCGGGAATAACACTTCTAACTTTACCTGAGTTTCAATAAAAGCTCATGCACAATACTGCTAAAAAGTGTAGCGACACCTTGCCCTAAACAGAAAGACTCTCCAGTCAATCAACTTATGCTCACTGTAGTGACTCAAAGCTGATGCTCTTTTTTGCCTTTTCACGTCTTGGGTACAGACATACAGTGAACATATGATGAACAGTTAGAATAAGTATATGATGAACAAAGACGAACTAATGAGAAGAAGAGACATAGGAGGAAAGGGAGAAAAATAAAGTGGAAGGAGAACAATGATTAGGGTTCCAAAAAAGAATGCTTGTGGTTTTGCTGCAAGCGAAAATGCGTGGGTGTTGAATAGCTATGAGGACAATACAAAAACATAAGCATTTTTCTTCAGAACCCTAATTGCTATTCTCCTTCCAATTTTTTATTCTCCACGTTCTCCCATCTGTCTTCTTTGTTCATCATATATTTTGGTCTACTATTCTACTCTTATACAACAAGCAAAAACAACTAGTAGACACGAAAATGACAACGTGTACAGAAGTAATTGGAAATGATAATCCTCTCTTACCAAAAGAAAAACAACTCAAGTATAACAACATAGCTAACATTCCACTAGTAAATATTCCTCCTTACTTTCTTGAACCTTGTACTGTAGGATGTTGATTTACACTGTTGAGTGATCTTTCCAATACAAATCCCATAATTTTGGCTTTTCGAAAGTGAAAGCTAAAGACTTGACCGAGGAAAGAATGTACCAAAAAGAGCACAAAATTAAAAGAGAAACCCAAAGGTAACAGATAATCTGGGATAATCACTAGAAATATTTATCTATTAACTATGAAAGCTTTACGGGACAGGACTTTCTAGTTTGGGAGGTCAGTATGCACCTTGAACTGAAACTAGCCATATGCATCAAGCAATTAGGAAGTCAGATTGAGAGAAAGCTTAAGCATATTGCATTGGAACAGCAAGGTCATAAATAATTAAGAAACCAAGACACGCAGAACAAGAGAACACCGCAATGATGAACGAGCAAAATAAAGAAGCATTTTGGTTGGTAAACTCACATTGGCAGGATTCATAGAGGGACCTGTATAACCAGAGCCAGCAACAACCAGCGCAACAGTAGTCATAGAAAGCATCCATGTCTTAAGAAGGCTGTTGGCAGGTCCTCTTAGAATAATAAACAACACAGCAAAACTGATGATGAAGGTCAATACACCTTCAGCTATAGCTCCAGTGTGCACATCAACTTTCAATGAAGGTCCTCCAAGCATATGTTTGTATTTTTGAGGAACAACCTCTAGTATGGCCAGTGTACCACCCATAGCTCCTAAAGTCTATCCAACAAATCACATCAAAATTTCACATCAATAAGCAGCAGATCAAAAAAAAAAAGCATAATTGGGGTAGGTGGGTAGGTGAAGATTAGAGAACCTGAGCAGGAAAACGGAGGGCAAGAGATAAGAGATTATCAGGACCAAGACCAGCAGCATAAAAGGAAGCACTACCAGTAGGATTAAAACTAGCACCACCCAAGATATCACCGATCCAATTGAAAATGAAAACCAAGACACAAACTAACAGTGTTGTGATGAGAAGTGTTGCGCCGATGTTGTTACCAGAATCAACACCTACATATTTTGAGATGATGGATGTGAATATCCCTAGTGTTGATGCACAGAACACCCATAAGAATGTTATTATTGCATCTCCAATTGCAGCTTTTATCATACCCATTTTTTCTCTCCTGATATTCTCTTTTCGATCTCTCTTTCTCCCTTCCTCTCTGAAATTGAATTTGATTTTGTTTTGGGTGTTCCTGCGTGGTTCTACTTCTACTAGTGACCTAACTAACTGATAATCTTAATCTAAACTAATTAGAGAAGATTTGTTTGATTATTGGTTTTTTGGATTATCTTATTGGTTATTTCCTCTTTTCTCTCGTCATCGTCTGTCCCATCATCCTATGGATTCATCCCATCCCTTTTGTTTTTCTCGTTTTTCTATTTATTCATTGGGCTTTGTTTTCCCAGATGACCTAATCTTTAAGCAGCCTAGGGGTGAGCATAAAAACCGGAACCGCGGATTTGACCCGTATCCGTCCGCAAAATTGCGGATTTCACCCAAACCGCAAGACGTATGGGCCGGACACGGATGGGATTCTCAAATCCGCACGTTTTAGCGGTTTGGGTGCGGTTGAATATTGAAAACCGCGGATTCAACCGCACCGCATCTGACTCTTCTCCATTAGATATAAGCCACTAAGCCCAGCTAATTGAATGTGATGGTCACTAAGCCCAGCTAATTGCAATAGCTTATTCAGGACCTATTTTTGATGTCAAGTAAGCCCAACTAATTGTTTGCTTATTCAGGACCTTTCCAACAACTTACTTGCGAGTCAGAGAGAGTTGGGCCTCATGCCAAAGACATGCACAATTTTTTTTTTTTTTTATCCCTAATCCGCGGTTAATCCGCAACAGGACCGCACAATCCGCGGATCCGCGGATGTAAAATCCGCGGGTGATTGGGCCGGTCACGGTTTGATTTTTCAAATCCGCAGTTTTGACGGTTTGGTTGCGGGTGACCCCTAATCCGCAACCGTCCGTCCGTTGCACACCCCTAAAGCAGCCCATGCCAACTACTTGGTTAATTAAAGCATTAAAGACTCTTTTTTATACGCCTGTCAAATGGATGCTAACGTGACGGAAATAGGCTCTGCCGCTGCCGTTTCCGTTAAAATTTAGCGGATATCCGTTACCGTTCATTTTTCGCGGAAATAAAAAATTCAAAAACGTTACCGTTACGTTGGACTTATCGGATAACGGATATTTTTCCGCTGCCATCCGGTAAGTCACAGGACAGCCACAAAACAGGCTAAAAACACAGAACAAGTACACATAACAGCTTTAAAATCCAACTGAAATAGAAGCAGGTGTTGAATTCACTCCAGAAGCTTGAACTTGGTTGGATGCAACAGCAGGTAAATGTGATGCAACTGAAATAGAGAGATTTTGTGAAGACCCAACATGGTTTGATGCTCCTCTTTCGCTTTGGGACATGATTAATTTCACAAATCTGAAATTGTGAACCCTAATTTCAGAAACCCTAAATTGAAAATTGAGTTTTGAAGATTGAAATTAAACTCAAAGGAAATTGAAGAAGAGAACCCTAGTTTCTAATCAGTAATCACACAGAGAAGATGATGATTTCTAAGGCAGAGAAGACGATGCTTGATTCAGCATCCGTAGTTTCTCTCTTTTTCTCTCTGAGAACTTCTCTGTTGTGTTGAAGTGAAGAACAGAAGAATGACTGAATGAGATGAGATAAACCAAACAATACATAACGTATAAAAAGGGGAACTTAGGCGCATGCCCGAAAAAAATGTGCATAACTTGTTATGCAATACAAAGAAAAAGTGCATAACCAGTTATGCAGATGCATAAGACATTATGCAGTACAGAACAATGTGCATAACTAGTTATGCAGATGCATCAAAGGTTATGCTTATCATAAATCACTGCAGATGCAAAGAAAATGTGCATAACTAGTTATGCAGTACAAAGAAAATGTGCATAACCAGTTATGCAGTACACACGTTAGCGGATAACGGAACTAAACCTAACGGAAATACACGGTTCCACTACCATTACGTTAAGAAGGGATTATCCGTTAGCTTATCGGTACCGGATATCCGTTTACCGTTATGTCGGATGGTAGCAGTAACGGCTAACGGATTACCGGTATCGGCTAACGGAAAATCGGTATCCATTGACATGCCTACTTTTTTACAGTTCGTTGAGGAGTAGGTTGGTGTCCGGTACTGGTAGTTTTCCTAGACTTGAAAAAAGATGTCAATTGTGTTTTTAATCGCAACTTTGCTACACACGCCGAAGAAGAGGACCGAGTAATGCACTTCGGGAAATCCGACGGTTCAGAGTCAACATTGGGATAGGGAGTGGGGCAGGAGTGGGCCCCACCCCCTCTCACACGGTGATGAGCTTGGTGCCCTTCTTCGGTGAATGGATCATTTTTCTTAAGAAATTTGTTTGACATCTATTTCCATCACAAAATTGGTTAAAAAGACCAAAATCAACAATTCTTGGGTGAAAAGAACATTTAGATTTAGATACCGTTTAAATGGCCAAAATTTTAAAAATGGTCAGGATGTAACCAGTTTCATCGTTCCCATTTTCAAATATTTTTTCTTATTTTTAATTTACACAGGATGTATCCAGTTTCATCCTTACTATATTTTAAATTTAAGCTAGGATGAATCCAGTTTCATCCTTACTATTTTTTTTGTCCATTTCACCCGAACTATTTTTTACTCGTCCATTTGAACCGTGATTTAAAATTTTTTGGACAAATGACCCATTTTCCGTTTTTTCATTTACCCTAAATCTATTTGGGATGAGACAAATACAGCTTGTTTTGTTTGTAGACAAATTTTGAGTTATATAGGAGATTTTGGTCCAACTTATAAATTTTTTGGCCGCACTAAATTATGAGTTTTTTTTTTTGATCGGTAAAGAAGAATGTATTGATCAAAAAAA